>NW_016229493.1:0-1270 GCF_001687245.7 Rhagoletis zephyria | reverse complement strand
AGTGAGTAAAAAGTGGTTGCAAAACAGACTTGGCCAGCTTTAAAGCTTTTGAAAGCTTTGGCACGCTGTGTNTGCCGAAGAAAGATTAAGGCTGCGTTTCTACAAACTCATTTAAGTTCAAATTAACTTTATTTTAATTTTTTATTTAATTCTCATTTAAATTATTTTTAGTTTCAATAAGCTCTTTATTTAAGTGAGTAAAAAGTGGTTGCAAAACAGACTTGGCCAGCTTTAAAGCTTTTGAAAGCTTTGGCACGCTGTGTTGTAAAAGCAGCGCTGGTATACAGGGCTGGCAGATACACAAAATTGTGGTGTGTGTATATTAATCAGCTGATTAAACCTGTAACATCTCTGAGTGTGGTTGTTCTGATTTAATTTATATTTAAGTGAAGAGCATAGGTCACTTAAATCAAAATTAATAACAAATTAAAATTGATTGGTGAAACCAAAAATTCGAAAATTAAAGTAACTTTCACTTAAATGAATCTGGTGAAACGCAGCCTAAACAAAAAGCCTGCCTCCGAAAAAAAAACCATGACATAAAACCATGAAAAATGTCATGAAGAAGGTGGAAAAAACTTCAACATTGGCTTACATATGTAATAAATGAGATTCACAGTGATACGCAAATGTTTAAAAAGTATGCATTTAATGCTAAAAATCGGAACAATGCTTGTCGGTTAGTATACTTTTTTCTAACAGTTTCTAAACTTATTTAATCCTTTAACCTACTTTTAAAAAAGTGACATTCTGGAAAATATTTTACAAAAATGCAAAAATAAGAAACAAAATATATCTTTGAAGAGCAGTTTCGAATACTGCACAAAGTTTTACGGCGGTAAATGGTTTCCGAGGATAAATTTACCAGTTTTTAAAAAATATATAGATAACTAGATCGCCCTCACCCGCTTCGCTGAGTGTATGAAATTTCAAAATTTATTTCACGAAAACTCAATTAAAAAACAGGAGGTTTAAAACTTGTTGAACCATCTTGTCATACTTTTTCAATTAACTTATCCCCTGGCTCTATTTGAGATTTTAAACAGATGAAAACCTCTTACAGATTAAACAGACGGCAGCGTTGATCCGGATCAATGCTGCCGTCTGTTTATGCCTTTACATGTAGTTTTGTAATGAAGCCATTTAAAAACTATTTCGATTGATACCCATATTGTAATAATTCATTTAAATTATTGAAAAGCTGGTGGCCTATGTGATACATACTGTGATACATTAGGGTGCTTTTTTTTTGCGACAATTTTTTTTTTTT
>NW_016229492.1:0-1270 GCF_001687245.7 Rhagoletis zephyria | reverse complement strand
GTCTGTGGGAGGGGTTGGGGGGGTAGGGGTGACTTTTCATAAAGCGGCGTCAATCCTCTTTCGTTTAGGGCGGGGGGGGTTTGTGGTGTTAAATGTTAAATGTTTTACCCCTTACCTCTGGTGGGGGGAAGTAAAACATATATAAAAATAAGAAGAGAAGAGAGAAGTGGTTAGTGAGACTTGTATTTCAAATCTAATCAGTTTAGTTATTCAACACTTTTCCTTTATATACGATTTTCTAACTCTATTACCTTAACCCTCGGCCGCTGTGGTAAGCAGTGCGCGCTTCCGCTCCGAAACGCCTGGGTTCAAGCCCTGGTCAAAGCAACATCGCAAAAAAATATAGAAACAAGAGCAGCGCTGTCTTCGGCTATGCCGAAGGCTTCATACCTTTCATGAGCATCTAAAAATTTTACTTAAGCAGATTACTGCATTTGAAAAAATGTACATATATATTCACCGCAGGAATAGATAGAGGAGATACATATATAAAAAATCATATCTAAACAATCAGAGGAATGGAAGATATACCTTATATAGCACCAATCTACACGATTTTCACTGCTGTGTGATCGGTACGTGAACCGGTAACACAATTTAATGGGTTTAGCTACCTACATCAAGGAGATATATCGCAAAGACTGGTATCTGGACAATTAGTGGTATAAGAGATAAAGCTCATACAGCATAAATTTTGGCGATTTTCTCAATAGACTTTGTATTATTATTTATAAANGACAATTAGTGGTATAAGAGATAAAGCTCATACAGCATAAATTTTGGCGATTTTCTCAATAGACTTTGTATTATTATTTATAAAATTGCTTACGAAATTTATCGGTTTTAGCTATCCAAATAAAGGAGTTTTACAGTAAAACCCCATATCTGAACAATCAGTTGTATGGGAGCAATAAACAGGTTATAGTGACCCGATCTTTGTTAATTTTACTGTAAACTTTCTGTTGATAATGAGTGAAAAAAGCGCGAAATTTCATGTTTCTAGCTGCATAGATGGAGTATCTGAACAACCAGTTGTATGGGAGCTATATGTAAAAGTCACCCGATCTCTGATATTTCCCGCTGTATATTCTGTTGTTAATGGGTGGAAGTATTGCAAAATTGCATGTTCTAGGTGCATAAATGGAGGAGTTATAACGAAAATTCACATAACTGAACAATCGATTGTATGGGAGATATATGTTATAGTGGCTCGATCTTTGCTATTTTCACTGTAAGTATTCTGTTAATAATGAGTGAAAACGGTGCAAAT
>NW_016229491.1:0-1270 GCF_001687245.7 Rhagoletis zephyria | reverse complement strand
AAGTCTGCTAGTTTTTTAATTTTTAAATATTTGCTATTTTTTATTGTAACTTTATTGCTGCATTTGTGATAAGGTGTAGTGTACGATATTTCTAGAGCCACATTACTCGCCTATTTTCTGAAGTGACATTTTTTTACTTTTTTTCAGATTTACCGTCATATTTATTTTAGCAATATTGTAATAAATTTTCTGTTGTGTAGTATTTCAGCCAATGCTTCAACAATAGCGTGTATACAATTTCGAAAACTTCGGACGCAGATTTTCGAAGTTTTGATCAGAAAATAAATTGGTATACCAAATTATCCGCCCGTGCTCTATCTATAAATATACCGATAACAACACCGGTAAATATGTATATAGATTTTAGAATTGATTAATAATAATAAATACATGAATATCAGTATCGATTATTACATAGATAGAAATATCATTTATTATATAGAATAAATAAAAATGTCGATAAATACATAGGTCGATTTCAATAACAGTAACAGTTTCAATAAATCTGTTGATAAATATATCATTAACAATATCGATAATTATATCGATAAATAAATCGATAACAATCCAGACTATTATATCGCTAAATATAACGATGAGATAGTTTCGCAAATCTCAAAGTAGTCCTGTAGTCCTAATTAGTTCCCAAATTGAGATGCGATGAGTTTCGGTGTGGTGAGTTTAAGTTACATGTGGTGACTTTAGATGTGATGAATCTCTATGTCTCTATGTGTATGCTGCTCTTTATAATTTATTTTATCGGTATCCCCATCCTCATATTTTTTTCATACATATTTATCGTTATTTTCGACCGACTTCACAAAACGGAGGATTATTGGATCATGGAATATTTATATATACTTTTATATGAGAATTGAAGGCGGTTTTTTTTTGCTTAAAAATTACTTGTTACCGTCATGTTTATTATTTTCTTCATTTACATACATATATATTCCCATTAACCTTTGCCCTAATATAAGTAAAGTGTTTAATTTTGCATTGCTCTTCGTTTTTGTCTTTATCTTTATGCATTTTTTTTTTTTTTTTTTTTTTTCATTTCCGCTATATTNACATACATATGTACATGCTAGGTTTCAGGAATCTCGGTGTAGCATGAATTTGATTAGCATTTACTTATGTAGTTAAATACCTGCATATAGCACTCCATCTCCAAAAGAGACGCAACTCAAGATTTGGCATTTTTGAGATTATGCGCTTAACATGTACACAGAGCATTTATTTACCTTTCAGCAAAAGCTGTAGAAAATCT
>NW_016229489.1:0-1270 GCF_001687245.7 Rhagoletis zephyria | reverse complement strand
TCTTGGGGTCTTTCTGCTCCTCACTGGGTTGGTGGTGGTGATGCATACAAAAATTTCGGCACCCTTGCAATAGCCTTAATACGTATAAGCATTCAAAAACATGCTGGAACTTTCATTATTTTCATAATTTTTTATCGACTTTTTTGTTTTTTTCACTCCCTTTTTTACGTATTTTAGAAAGCCGTATTTATTTATGAATAAAAGTTGAAAAATCCCTAATTTTCACACTTCATAATGAATTTTAATGCGCTTTTATTTGAAGTTTGCTAATTATGACCACAAACACAAGTGCACAGACACGATACGCTTATATTTGAGATTACCGCTTAAAATGAAATTAAATCAGAATAAAGCGTAAAAAAATAAAAAAAATTTGAGTTGAACAGCACGGGCTTGATATATTAAAAAATTTTAAATATAATTTGATGTTAGAGGTCCATTGGACGTAGATGTTCACCTTAAGCAGAGACACNAAGTTGTTATTGAGCAGAACTCATTAGCGACAAAAATTTCGTGACAACACCACTCTGTGGGGGTACACTTTAAGGGGTACCTCGTGTGGCTGTTTTATTTACTTCTTCTGTTTAAGTCCTACTACCATTTACAGTTACTAAGAAAAAGAAAAAATTTGGCCAAAAAAACACAAAAGATGGTATCAAAGTGGTAGCAAGTCCAAGTTTCAACATGTTCCGAAATAGTTAACTAAATAGTTGGCTAGACACTGGGCGTGCCTACTAACTCGATCTAAGGCATTCTCCGAAGAAAAATTGGGCCAATGGTATTCAAAGGGCAACCTATGTCTATGTTGTTTGAATCGAATTTTTATGTAAAATTTCGAATTCGAATTTCCCGGATTCAATACTGGTAATTAAATAATCTGTCTTTTGCGGATTTCCTTTTTACCTCTAATGCCAAGTGCAATAACGGCCCTTATGCATAAAAACTACGTAATTACTTTTTCTTAAAATTTCAGACCTTTTATTTAAATTAGTTTAAATAAATCGAGTAAAAATATACATTTTTTAGAAAACGCAATTGCTTAATTTTTATTTATACGGCCCAATGCGGTTTCATAATTTTTCCTAGCCTATTCAGAGTTGAAAACATTTACATGAGTTGTAATTACTTTGCCCCAAAATACGCCAAGCAATTATTGGGCTTACAACATTTACCAAAACTCTGCGGAATTTATTGAAACAAGTTCCAGCTGCTAGAACCTGTTACAGTCTCCGACTAACACTCGAACCGAGCAGTTGTGTCCGTAATCTCT
>NW_016229488.1:0-1270 GCF_001687245.7 Rhagoletis zephyria | reverse complement strand
GAAGTCGCCACAAGTTATATATTTTGTAAGAGGCACATCAATACCCTTCAATATGTTAGTCGCTTACGTTGATTGGGAGATTTTTTTATGAGATATTGAATAAAAGCTACGAAAAGTACCAACAAAATTTTTTTGAAAAAATCCATGTATTGTCTGATAATTTTAAAATAACGATGAAAATGCGGGACAAAGGCAGGACACCTGGATAAAATCAGTACATTTTCAGGTTTTTCAGGTTTGAAAAACTACGCAGTACCGACCTTTGAAAAACAGTACGGTCCTGCAAAAAACAGAACGGATGGTCACCGTACGTATAAGTCATTCAAACGAACTGAGAATGTTACTCATACGCCACGTACGCCCATTCGAGTTTAACTTTGCCGTGATTAAAATCTGATTTCAGATGATTTGTAATTAGCGATCACAGAGACTCCAAGGAAAACGTTTCAAGCGAATCTGATCGATTTCAATTTTGTTGGACGCCTTATTGGATCCAGCATTTTGATTTTTTTTTTTAAATCAGGCCCCAGATTCGTAACCAAAAATCTGAAAAACATAAAAATCCGCTGTAAAGTTTTCTTTTTTAATGTTGGGCTCTCCAAAGGCATAAAGGTCGTAAAACAAAATCTTATTTACAATTAGTTTTGACGACAAATTTACACCGCCATCTTGAATTTTTGAAAAAANGATGGCCTGCTTGGTAAAGAATGTCCCTTATATGTATTTACCCTTTCAGCAGAATTCATGCTTTTTCTCATGATCTTGGCATTTTTAGAGATATGAGTATTTAAAAATATATTACATATTTTTTTGTAATTTTTAAAATTTTTTGTATGTTCTATGACATAAAACTCTTATAATTTAGTAAACTTTTTATAAAGTGAAAAAAAATGGCACGTACCCATTTGTGTTGGACAGGTTTTCGGAATGGGCAGGTTATTTTAAGTTGGATATAAGTGCGAATAAATATATACAGTTAGCGTCAATAATTTGTATACCCCGACGTTTTGACGATTGTATTTATTTATATTTTCTATACCTAATTTTTCTTATAAAACAACAGCAAAACCCACAAGAATCAATTTTATTTTTTAATTTCAACTTATTTGCATTTTCCTGAGTTCTGTTTATAATTAAAAAAAAATGGTTCTTGTGGGTTTTGCTATTCAATGGGCTTTTTTTTATAAAAACTTAGACAAATATGGTATGAAAAATTTAATCGTCAAAACGTCAGGGTATACTTTGTTTTGACGGTCACTGTATATTAACC
>NW_016229487.1:0-1270 GCF_001687245.7 Rhagoletis zephyria | reverse complement strand
ACAATATGTTCCAAGAATTTGTTCTTGTCAAAAAAGAAATAAAAAAAAATCATTTAAGCCGTTTTTTTGCGTTTTCTTGGTAAATAAGTAAAGCCAGCAAAACAAAATATTTCAAATTTTATAAGGGAAATTTTTTGGATATTTTTAGTTCATTTTATTCAGCATAGATTCGAAAAAAATCATTTCAATTAAATTTCCCAAATGGAAATTTTTGTTTCCTTCCGTATTTATTTTAACTTTTTGCTACCACATCAAGTCAAATAGAAAAATGTATTTTTATAAAATTTCCCAAAAGGGAAATTTTTGAGATTTTTTTTTTACGTTTGTGTTTTTGCNTGCATCAAGTCGAATAAATTATCTATTTATTTATAGCAAATTTCCCAAAAGGGATTTTTCTTAATTCAAATTCATGCTTTAATCTACGTTATTTACGTTTTTGCTTATAAAATAATTTTTTGGCTCAAATAAAATTACTTTTGAGTTGTATAACGCGTGGCTTTTAATAACGCAAACAGCTGCGTATTCGCCCGACTGATTTCTCACATAAAAATGTTGTAAAATTTGTTCTCTAAATACAAAATTATTCGCCTTGAAAGGCATAAAAAGCACATAAATTTAAACTCAGCATACTTATTGGCGCAAAGGCGTTGAGTTAGTACTGACATGTTTAATTTGAAAAGGAAAGAAATATGAATTGCCCTACCCCAAAGCAACAGCTGCAATTTGTGACAATTTTTACTTAATGCCTCGTCTCATAGCTAATGAATTTTTAAATGTTTTTCAACAATATCTTGTAGCCAGCTTTGAAGCGCTGAGCGACAACTTCTTGCCGCACATAAAAAGTGGCGGAGTTTAAGCCACGCAAAGTCAAAAACTTTGTTAAGGAGTGGCTGCCTGACTGGAGGTCCAATTAAAAAGTTGTACGTCAAGTGCAGCGCGCATAAAAATGAAAAATTACTACTACAAGGTATGCAACAACAACAACAATAGATATGTTACCAAGGCTATAAATGTGAAGTGCGACTGTAAAAAAAAATTTTACGAAAGTGAACCGAAAAACAGCAGGAACTATATTTTCAACAACAATGCCACACAGCACACTCAAATTTATATACATACAACGCCAAAAAATATGCATTTAAAAATATGCACATACATGGTTTTATTATATTATGCGTACGTATGTATTTTTCAATATAGTTCTCCAATTTGGCTACAATTTCATTTACTCTTGTTATTTTTTTGACATCTACGCCCGCCTCTCCTCTTT
>NW_016229486.1:0-1270 GCF_001687245.7 Rhagoletis zephyria | reverse complement strand
TCCCATGTGTGGTGACAGACGGGAAAACTTTTCTTGATACACATAAACAGACTGAGAACCCGAAATATACACAAATATTCCCCTGATAGACAAACGGAGGGGGAAATTACACTTTGTCTCTTGCATTAAGGAAAGAAACTCTGCCTATGTGATCACTTGTTTGACTGCAAGCAAAACTAACTACTGACAACATTGATAACCTTTAGAGGAAATTAGATAGCGCTCATTGTCGCAAATGATGCCGCTTTTGGGGCCAACAACGCTGCCAGCAGCTAGACCAATTCCATTATTTTAAAAATTACCGCCTTTCTGTGCATTAATTAAAAAGTTTCCAGTGCACTGCAAAGAGAGCTGAGCTGACTGTGAAGTAAATTGGCAGAAAGACAGTTGAAACATTTTTGCCCTTTTCACCAGGCAGACATTTGCTGCTAGCCAGTTAGTTTCAACCAAAAAGTGCGCGTTTTAAAAGTCAAGTTTTAGTCATAGTTTTACTGTTAGTTTTCATTTGCGAAGAGAGTGGCCATTTGAATTTGCACAACAAACAAAGGAGTACTGAGGAAAATGCAATGCAGTGAAGTGAGTTTTGCTCTCTCTCTCTCTTTCTCTCTCCGTGGTTGAATCGATTTTTCTCTTTGTGGCCAGCCAAGCATGGCAGAAACTACAACAGCAGCAACAACAGCAGCAGCAACAGCAACAGCCAGTCAAAATAGTGCAGCAAATAACAAGCGCCTAGAGGGGAGACGAAAAAGAAACGTTTTATAAATATAAAATGCGTNCTGACACATTTAACTAAAAAAACTCACACACTCACACAGCACTGCTGAAGACAAGACAATCAATACTTGAAACGGAACAAAAAACAAAAATTCCATTGTGTATTTGCATACACGATTTAGAAAGTTGAGCCGCTAAACACAGTGCACTGCAAAAAGGAGAAAGAGAGATAGAAAATGAATAGAGTTAATTAAAATTACCCGCGCAAAAAGAGAGCACAGAAAAACAGCTCCCAGCAGCAGCAGCAGCAGCAGCGGCAACAACAGAAGCAACACCAAAACAACAGTCAAGAACGTCAAGCTAATTAACCAATTGAAATTGATTAACTGCTTTTTCTGTTGTGCTTGTGTGTTGATAGAAACAAAGGCAAACAGCGAAGAGTGCACTCAANGCAAGTGCAACCAGCTGAAAAAGAAAATTAAAATCATGGCTAAAAATAGCCAATGTTTTTTTGCTTTTTTGTTTGTTTAAAAATGACCAAGTACAAAGCAATAAC
>NW_016229485.1:0-1270 GCF_001687245.7 Rhagoletis zephyria | reverse complement strand
ATGTGTGCCAGCACCTGAATTAGCATCATCGCCTTCTTCCCTTCTCTTCATCCTTTCTTTTACTGACCATCATTTCAGCAGTCTGATGTGCGCGCTCATTGTCTGCGGTGCAATTGTCTGTGGTTAAGTCCTGTGCTTCTGTGCATTTTCACTCACTGTCTATCTGTCTCTCTTGCTGTTTTCAATTTCTTGGGTAGCGCTCACTAAGTGGCTGCGCTCAAGTTCACTTCGGGCTCATGCCGCTGTGCCCTCGTCGCTCTAATGGCCTGGACGGTGGATTCAATCAAAACTGGGTTTATGGGCACACCAGGCTTGGACACTGCTGCTGCCGCTGCTTTCCATCTCTCAATNATGTAAAGACGAGAAGAGAAGAGCTAAGGAACGAGCTGCCAAGCTAAGACTACTGCTGCTGCTGCAGTTGAACTACATTCGAGAAGAGACAGTGGTGGTGGCTGTGTATTGCTCGGGGCGCAGAATTGAATTCGGAGTTCCCTGTTCTTCGTCTTCTTCGATGATTGCCGCCGCCGCCGCCGATGCTGCTGCTTTTCATTGCCTGCGAGGACAGAGGCAGCAGCAGCAGCAGCAAAGCAAATTAGACGGNTCGCCGATGCTGCTTTTCATTGCCTGCGAGGACAGAGGCAGCAGCAGCAGCAGCAGCAAAGCAAATTAGACGGATGGATGCATTGCAGTTGCAGCCAGAGCACTTGCCTGAGCACACTAGAACTAGGCGCCATCATTGCAATCACATTGTCTCCTCCTTACGTTGTCGTCTTCGTCTTCGTCCCCTTCTTCTTTGCACTGAGCCCCACCAGTGCACACCAGAGCCTCGATCTCCGGTGAGAGATCACATCTTTTAATGAAGCGGGCTGTTGTGTACAGTCTGCGCTCTAACTAGTGTGGGGACACACACTGTTCTTTGCCGGAACAGCACTCGGTGTGTTTGTCCTAGTAATCAGCCCCAGTGGTGGTGCCGTGGCGGCGGTATTTGCAGTGAACATTAGGCATTAGGCAGCCACTTTGTTGATTTGCTCCTGGTGCACTGGTAGTTCCTTTTAACGTTGGAATATTGTCCCGAATGTTTCTTCTCCTCGCCTTTTTTCTAATTACCTCCTAGCTTTCTGTTCTGTTCAGTTGTTTGTCCCATCATCAAATTCCTCCTCTTCCTCTTCTTTTTCCTTTTCCTTTAGCTGCAACAGCAGGCAAATTGAAACTGCCGCTCACACTGACTGACTGTTCATGTTGGCACCTCTTCGCTCAAATTAGATCTTTT
>NW_016229484.1:0-1270 GCF_001687245.7 Rhagoletis zephyria | reverse complement strand
GCAAATTGGGGTGGTGGCTTACCTCATTTGTTTGCAGCTACGAAGGTATTAAGAGGGTCAATTTACACACAAAAGAATTAGGCGCACATAAGAAGTGCCTGAGTAAGCAGTCAAAGTGTGCGGAAGTTAAAAATATTATTGTTTGTGACATCAAAAGTTTATAAACGACAGTACGTTAGAGAAGCAGAAATGGGTACACCACATTTTCCTACGCGTAGTTTTAGCAAGTGTTAGGGCTTTGTAAGAGTAAAAAAGTGAACCACTCTGTTACGCCAAGTTCTGGCTAATTTTGAAGTCCAAATAAATCTCACTGGTATTTGCTGTTCTCATAATAAAGTGCACATCAACAAAACTATGCAGTCAAAAACCATAAAAATGTATAAACAATGTTCGAAAATGCAATTATTCCGTTCTGTTATGTGACACACTTCCACTCCACCATTTATCTGTGCCATTTTATAGTAGTTGCGCTTGTTTCCTATTTTCCCTCACTGTAAAACAATACAACTTACGCGCATATTCTTTTCTGCAAGAAAAAGGCGTAACCGAAAAGCCCCGTCGAATTCTGTAGGCCGCACCGTTTTCCTACAACTAGGTTAAGCGTGTGCATATACATAGGATAGTACAAACCATGGTGCGTTTTCTTGCAGTACGATATTCAGATTAAAATAGTGCTTATTTGTTTATTTGCGTCACTATTTGCCTATCTCCTGACCATACGCGGGAAGAGGCGGCAATATCTGAAATTAAATGATTATAAATAATGTGAGGAAGCAAGTATTGAAACATATGCATACTATATACTCACGAAACCTCTTCAGCAAGCTTACATAAGCACCGCATGTCCATTCACAAATAACCCAACCTTTGTCAATGGANGATGAAATAAAAATTTAAATAATACTTCCAAAATTAGTGGCGGTGGGCACTTTCCACGATTTATGGCCAAAAATAAAACCCTGATTCGGCAAATTGCTTGGGCAATTTGCTAGTTTTGAAAAAAAAAAAAAAGATTGATCGTGTAAACGCAGCTTTAGAGGAATACGATCCACAGTACAATTTGAGTAGGTAATTTACCTACATTATAGCATGGTTACACAAATGAATCTTGGGGATATATATAATGCCGTATTCACACTCTCCGAACGAAGTTTTTGTGCATAAGCGAAACTTTATGCNAGGGATATATAATGCCGTATTCACACTCTCCGAACGAAGTTGTTGTGCATAAGCGAAACTTTATGCCACCCACTTGACTAATAAATGCAGA
>NW_016229483.1:0-1270 GCF_001687245.7 Rhagoletis zephyria | reverse complement strand
TTTGGCGATAAAGACCTAGTACGGATCTAGAAATTTGATTCACTAGTCCTCGGTTTCCCTGCAGGGTTTGGCCCCATTTTGTAAATACCAGAATAAAAAGAGATATACCCATGAAAATGTATACATATCGTCGCCTGGGTAAAAGATTGTCGTATGTTTATTTCCGAAAAAAATTTTGTCGTAAGCGTCATTTGTCCACAATTTGGCAGCCACTTTGTATGAAATACGACAAAATGTGATCAAAATTTCTGCTAAATTAACGACACTTTTTACTCAATATCTCGGAAACCAAAGGAGATATCCAAAAATGGAGAACGCCATTTTTAAGATATTGATTTGTTTAATATGACTGCATCACCACCATAATTTACTAACTTATAGAAAAAATTGTAGTCAATATCTCGAAAACTAAATGAGATATCTAGAAACTGATGACACCAATCGAAAGACCTTATTTCAAAATATATAACTGCATCTAGAGCTAAAAATCGTCAAAATGGCGCTTACGACAATCTTTTACCCAGGCGACGATATGTACTTGTATGATCAGAACGTCGAGCTGATCCGATTTAGCCATGTCTATCTGTCCGTCTGTTTGTATGCAATCCAGTTTCTCAGCTTTTTATAATGTATTAAGCATTTGTCGGAACCGGAAGAATCGGACCACTATGACATATAGCTCCCATACAAGTGATTGTTCAGATATGAGATTTTTCGTTATAACTTCTCCATTTATGCAGCTATGAACATGAAATTTCGCATTATTTTCACTCATTATCAACCGAAAGTTTACAGTAAAAATGGCTAATATCGGGTCAGTATAACCTATTGCCTCCATACAAGTGGTTGTTCAGATATAGGGTTTTACTTTAAATCTCCTTTATTTGGACAGCTAAATTCGAAAAATTTCGTGAGCTATTTTCAAAATAATCACACAAAGTCCCCACTGAGCAAATTTTCAAGATTGGGGCTGTATAGGTACGGTGACCATAAATATATTTTGAAAATGCAGGACAATTAAAAAAAAAATTTACCTATATATAATTGCGTAGTATAAAAATAACAAAAATATACTACATATATACATTCATACAGTCATTTGGATAGCGGACCCATTTTTTTGATTTTCTATCATACAAAGTATGCTTGACAAAATTTTTATATGGAAGAAAATGCGCGGCACCGTCAACAAAAAAAAAAAAATTGTCGCCCCTTTTTTAGTTTTCAAAAATTTTTTAAATGGGATAGAATATGCTATATTTTTATAAAA
>NW_016229482.1:0-1270 GCF_001687245.7 Rhagoletis zephyria | reverse complement strand
ATCGATCATGTATTCTGGCAAGAATTTCGAGCAGTACTAATATTTGTAGAAATTTTAGTCTAAATTTTTTACAGAATTTTTACAGTTTTTACAGCGACATAAAAAATCAACGTTAAAATGCTTAGAGAAATTCCTTATCATACATTCCCTAGTTTCTAGTCATGGTGGGAGTCTCACTTCCCAGCAAGCATTTGAAGCCATAATTGAGTCTTTAAAGAGTCCTATTTCGGAGCCTTTACGCTCATAATGAGCTCAAGAGTCTGATATGAGGGTGTTTCCTCTCTTCCGAAGGTCAACTTCTACGAGCTTAAATTCTTACATCAAATGAGCCTTAATAAGAGTTTTATCGGATACTTAGATAGGGGGCCATACGGCTCATTTTGGACTTTTTAAAACAATTTTTGGCCTCATATATGAATCATTTCAGACGCTTTTCGAGGCTCTTATCGGCCTCATAAATTACTACATTCGGACTCTTATTTTAGGCTGTTCTTTGAGTCATATTGAAAGACTATATTTGCAAAAGCATTCAGCAAAAATCTCCTTCAAATAGCATACATACTTACCTGCATATATACATTCCAACAAGCATTTAACATCAGCAGCTGCCGCCAAATTTTCTTTATTTTTTGTTTTCTAATAATTTTCAATTTCTGTATGAACAAGTTTAGATATAAATTTCGAATCTTTATTGTTTTTCTATTGGCACAGGGTGCTGGCTCATAATTAGGATCATATATGACTCCTTAAAGACCCGTATAAATGTCACAAATTT
Source organism: Rhagoletis zephyria (assembly GCF_001687245.7). Classification (NCBI taxonomy): domain Eukaryota; kingdom Metazoa; phylum Arthropoda; class Insecta; order Diptera; family Tephritidae; genus Rhagoletis; species Rhagoletis zephyria. Next base: position 495 of record NW_016229482.1, on the reverse strand, counting down.
TTTATTTTTGAAACTCATATTTCTTACTAATCTAGGTCTCCCTTGGGACTCATATAGTCTGATCGCTCAGAATATGTTGGCGGGGTTATTAAATCGTTTGAATGGGTTAGTATGCCAACCACTGCCTTAGAAGTATTGTTTGTTTCTTACTCCCTCCCAACGCTCTTTGGCCTCATTCATGAAAAAGCAAAATAGATTTAAAGATCTGAAATGTTAAAAAAAAATTATTTATGAAGCATGCTCAATATTTTATGAATGTGGATGTTATTTAATATATTTTAGAAAGGAGGTAAAGTATCGACTTTCTCCTGGAAATTTAATTTACAATTTTATAGCTCAGTCTTCTTATCGCACACTTTCTTCAGAGGTCTATCAGTTCAATGTTTGTCGCAAAAAATAATAAGCGAAAATCAAATATTTTCTTAATTAAAAAAAAAAAACAAGATAAATGTTTAGTTATTGGCCCACCGTTTTTGGGGTGGGGGGCGGAGGGGG
>NW_016229481.1:0-1270 GCF_001687245.7 Rhagoletis zephyria | reverse complement strand
AGCTGATAAGCAGTCACCAATAAATGTATGTATGCATAGACATAGACCGTACAACGGGTAGCAAGTCATTAACTTACATATATTTAGTTACAAAGCAGAAAGTGAGTTGGATAGCAAACTGGCGCTATCCGCAAATTTATGCACTTGCAATGTCAAACTAGTTGCTGCTTACTACATACATACATATCCAAAGTCAGCAAGCGTGTGAATGACTTAGTCTTCATTACTTTATAAAATAAACATAATTACCATATTCACGACGCCAGCTAGGCAGCCAAAGCCACAATCGTAGTGACAATAGTATGTGAATTTAATGCAAACCAAAAGCGTTTAATGCTATCAGTACATATTTGACCACAACAGAACTACTAGCACAGCAATGGACATATCAACACATCATTATCAACCTTATACAATACCATAATTATCATTAAGCCCAAAACCAAGCTCATCAGTAATATGCAGCGTGTGATTTTATGCATGTCGACATGTTCATCGTGACCAAAATTACCGCAGAAACTAACGTTAACACAGATATTTGCATACATATATACCATAACTTCAGCTTTATAACAATCTGTATATTTAGTAGTGACAAGGACATGATCATATTTACTGTGTAGGGGTAAATATACTTAGTAACATTTATATATGAATACATTTATATAGACAATAAATGCATACATATGGATTAAACCAACAAGAAATTATGTGAGTGTATGTAAATATGTACATACATATGGTATACGTATACTAATCTACATTCATTTGTATAAACGAATGCTTGGTTAGCTGATTATTTTGTGTAATTAGGTATAGGAGTCCAATAGGAGTCCATTCGTGCGCAACTGTACATATATAAATATATGTAGCTATAAAACAATAGGTAATATTGATCCCAACAGGCATTTGGCTATACAGGGCAATTCCGGCAATTGTCTATCAACTCACCACAGTAGAATAGTTAATTCTGGCAACTATCTTTAAACTAATTTGAAAGATTTGCTAACGTAAAGTGTATAGGTATATTTTTTTCTTTCAAAAGAATAAAAATAAAAAAATTCAAAAAATATATATTAAAAAGAAAGAAATAAATTAGAAAAGCAAACATTGGTATACAAATTTTGAAAAATTAAAAGAAATTAAAAAAATATTTTCCTTTTTAAAACATTAAAATCTAATAGATAAAAGAAAATAATAATTTTTAAAGCAATAAAATCAAAAAAAATTTATTTAAAAAATAAATTAAATAAAAATTAAAACAAGTTCT
>NW_016229480.1:0-1270 GCF_001687245.7 Rhagoletis zephyria | reverse complement strand
CAACAAATATGAAGCAATTTATGTGCAGATCCTGTGTATAGGCAGCGGAGAAGTAGCCGGAGAAGATTTTTATGAGGAAATTACAATTTCGCAGCAGACTCGTTCAAGTGCTCCTGAAATTGAACAAAGCGACTTTGTGACAATTGGCCTTCATGTGACACTGGCTATTACCGACGCTACCGAAAGCAATGGCGCTGTAAGTAGTCCCTCTGGTGTTACCAGTGGACAGCCAACTGCTGTGGTCGACAACGGCGATGCTGACAGAAAAGTTCTTTGGCTAGATGCGCCTACAAAGCAGCTGTTAGCCAGAGTTGAAAGAGCTGCGTCCAAAGGTTCAGCTCCCTAACTCGAAAATAGGGCTTTCATAATCAATAAAAAATTCCATATCTTCTATGTATATATAAAATAATAGCCGTTTTCGTTGTTCGAAGTTAACTCAAAAACTACTGCATAGATTTCAGTAAAATTTTCAGAGCTTATACCCTGCATATATGGTCCTATTATAGGCTACCAAAAAAACTCGCTAGGGGCGGCGCTGGGGTCGAGTTATTTATACAAGTCGTATTTATGAATCGATTTCGTTCAAATTCAAAACGTGCGCTACCTCAATAATGAGAAATACGCTCTGGAGTCGATTTATTTATAAAAATCGTATTTATGAACCGACTGCGTTCAAATTCAAAACGTACGCTACCTCCATAATGAGAAATACGTATGAGAAAAATAGACCCGCTAGGTGGCGCTGGAGTCGAGTTATTTATAAAAATCGTATTTATGGACCGACTTCTTTTAAACTCGAAATGTAAGCTACCAGCATGATGAAAAATACGTTTACCAAAAATTAAACCGCTAGGTGATGCGGGAGTCGAGTTATTTATAAAAGTCGTATTTATGAACCGATTTTGTTAATGCAAATTCGAAATGTTTATTACTTTCATGATGATTTTTTATTTATTTTTTTTTGTGAGGAGGATTCCGCTCTTTAGTCGTTTAAATTTAAACTAAAAATGTTTACGTTTTTTAAATTTTAATATTTTAATAGGCTTGTCCGATCGTGCATCCTTTAATGCAAATAAAACAAAGTTATTCCACTATTGTTGCCCAACGTTTCGCTATACTCATTAGCATCTTCAGGGGCTGGTTGTTTATTTTCACTGTATCAACAATAAGTACAAAAATTACAAATATGCATTAACCTTTGACAAAAATTACATAAGGGAAATACATACATGTATGACGTGCATATGAACATAAAAGTGGCAAATGAATT
>NW_016229479.1:0-1270 GCF_001687245.7 Rhagoletis zephyria | reverse complement strand
AGCAGCAGCTGCAGCTAAATTTTGTTCATTTTTTGCTTCCTATTTTTTTCAATTTCTGTATAAACAAGTTTAGATATAAATGTCGAATCTTAATTTTTATAATAAAATTGATTGGGCTACAAATCTGCATACTCAAAAGAATTCTAAAAAATCTGATTAAAAAGTTGAAAGTTTTCATGAAAATTTGCTGAATTTCGCGAGTTTTGCACAAAGTATAGGAATTATATTTTTATGTTTTTTGTTGTGGAATGAACTATATTTTTATACGAAATTAGCGGAAAAATATTAGAATGAAAATTGATGCATATATTGTGAAAAATTTGCTGTGCCAATACTTTGTTCCGGCAGTGTATGTATGAATCCTAAAAGATTAATTTAAGAGTAAAATTTTGTTTGTTTTTGAAACTCATATTTATTACTTACCTAGGACTTCTTTCGGACTCATATATTCGTTAATCTTGAAGGAAGTTTGTTGAGTGATATGGGTTATTGTATAAAATTTTTATTTTGATTTGTGTAAGGAACGAACTTATTGTTTTGAGGCAAGATAGTCCTTCATTTTTGAACATTTGTGGATGGAATTAAATTTGTTAAGTGGTGGAAATTTTGTTCTAATGGAATCCCATTGTGGACATGTATATAAAATATGAGGCAAGTCTTCTGAGCGGGAGCAGCAGTCGCAGTGATCGTCAGTTATGGCGTTTAATTTCTTTATTGTGTCTTTTCGCATAGTGCACGGTAGTGCTTTCTTGCGCAAGAAGTAGTCTACATTTTCTTTTGTGCTATATTCGTACCGTACTTCGTACAAACATAAATATAATATCTCCCAATACATTCATTCAATCGCTTAAAATGGAGATAGACGACCCGCCCGATCGAGGCAAATCAAATATCCCCATGCTTAAGTGGGATAAAACAAAATCTTCAAACTTTAAAAATACCGGACCCGTCTACCTAATCATGTCAAGAACCAATATAATCAGACACTATCAAATACTTCACCGTTTGTTTTTTTTTTAAAGTAATTGACGCAACATGCGGCAGTGAAATAGAGGAGTGCAAGAAAACCAAAAATGGACAAATACTTATTAAAANTAATCAGACACTATCAAATACTTCACCGTTTGTTTTTTTTTTAAAGTAATTGACGCAACATGCGGCAGTGAAATAGAGGAGTGCAAGAAAACCAAAAATGGACAAATACTTATTAAAACAAAAAAAAACTTACAGGCTAACAAATTAACGACTCTAATAGCACTAGACAACAACA
>NW_016229478.1:532-1270 GCF_001687245.7 Rhagoletis zephyria | reverse complement strand
AACGATTTTGGAACAGAAATCATTAAAACTGAAGCTGTAGCTGTAAAAACCTTCATATAAATTTTTTTAAAAACGCATTACGCACTTTTATTGAACTACAAAAAAATGTAAACTACAATCAACTACAAACGATTCTGAACCAGAATTCATAAAAAAGGAAGCTGAAGCTGTAAAAAGCTTCATATAAATTTTTTTAAAAACGCATTACGCACTTTTTTTTAACGAAAAAAGAAAAATGTAAACAACAATCAACTACAAACGATTCTGAACCAGAATTCATAAAAAAGGAAGCTGAAGCTGTAAAAAGCTTCATATAAATTTTTTTAAAAACTCATTAAGCACTTATTTTTCAACTAAAAAAAAAAACTTTTAACTACAATCAACTACAATCGATTTTGGACCAGAATTCATTAAGACTGAAGCTGAAGCTGTAAAAAGCTTCATACATTTTTTAAAAAACGCATTACGCATTTTTTTTAACTAAAAAAAGAAAAATGTAAACTACAATCAACTACAAACGATTCGGGACTTGAATTCGTTACAATTCAAGCTGTATCTGTAAAAAGCTTCATATGAATTTTTTTAAAAACGCATTACGCACTTATTTTTGAACTAAAAAAAAAATTTAAAACTACAATCAACTACAAACAATTTTGGAACAGAAATCATTAAAACTGAAGCTGTAGCTGTAAAAAGCTTCATATAAATTTTTTTAAAAACGCATTACGCACTTTTATT
>NW_016229478.1:0-320 GCF_001687245.7 Rhagoletis zephyria | reverse complement strand
AAAAAAAAAATTTAAAACTACAATCAACTACAAACGATTTTGGAACAGAAATCATTAAAACTGAAGCTGTAGCTGTAAAAAGCTTCATATAAATTCTTTAAAAAACGCATTACATACTTTTTTTTAACTAAAAAAGAAAAATGTAAACTGCAATCAACTACAAACGATTCTGGACCTGAATTCATTAAAATTTAAGGTGTAGCTGTAAAAGCTTCATTTGAATTAAAAAAAACGCATTACGCACTTTTTTTGAATTAGAAACAAATGTAAACTGTAGCTGTAAAAAGCTTCATATAAATTTTTTTTAAAAACGCATTACG
>NW_016229477.1:0-1270 GCF_001687245.7 Rhagoletis zephyria | reverse complement strand
GCAACAACGTAAATATATCCATAGACCGACTTAAGCCAGCATTCATCGAGTCCCATCAAGCAGATACTCAATCAACGACAACCGCGACTCAACAACATTCAGCCACGTCGCACACAACACCATCATCTACAATATCATCGACACCCGAACAGTTGCCTCCAAAGGAGACATCAACAAACCGCAGCGGACGCAGGATAAGACTCCCCGTCCGTTTCCGGACGTAAAGTCTGGGGGGAGCACTGTGGCAACCTGGCTGAACTAACGAAACGATGGCAACCCCGCATGCGAAAGAAGAAAGAAAGCGGACAGAGCAAGTGCACTTAATCGTTCGACAGAATAACTTCTTGGCAATCGGCAGACTTAATTACTTTTTCATCTACATTTATCATAGAAACAAGTTCCTTGTAAAGATTAATATTTAGATATTAAATAATACCGAAGTATTATATGCGAATTTGATTCGTGTTTAAATAAAGCGAGTAAATCACTTTGACTTATTAAATTCCACAGCATGAAGAACAATTCCCGATTGTATTGCTAACAGATTTGAAAATCAAATTCATGGTAGAGTACTGAAACTTGATATGGAATATATCTGTGGTATAAGCAATAACCGTCTGAGTCGACTTAAGAAAGAATTGAGTTTTATATGTTATCGTATTCTGCAACTATTCTTCCATGTGTATATGAAATCCCCATCCCGCCAGCTAAGCTATTTAAAAAGGAATGGACGAACATATTTTGGTTTCCCCATTAGGTTAACATTACAATCCAAATGTTTAAAACGTTTTTCTCGAATACAGGTTTTTCTACTTATGCGGTTATTGTTTATGACCACAGATATATGAAACAATCCCCCACTCATAGAGAAAATTGTGGCTATTGGAAACATCACTACCCAATATCTCGTTTTGGTATAACCATGTTCAGGACTAGGAAGAATCAGAAAAAAATCAAGGCAAAAATCAACCAGGCAAGCACGAAATTCACAGCATTGAGCCTGAAGAAAATAATAGACTGAAAGTTAAGTCTTATTCTTTTTGTAACGATTTCAAAATGGAAAGCTTTGAAAAAAGTAGACATTCATATTCATTATTGTAGAANTGAAAAAAGTAGACATTCATATTCATTATTGTAGAAGGGCGTAATTAGAACCCTAATAAAAAATAAAAAACTACATTCAGAACTTGTCTTTTATGTCGAGCCTTAACCGCCGAATTGGTGTAAGGGACAAAAAATCGTTTTTTTTTTTTATTATCGAAATCGATAG
>NW_016229476.1:0-1270 GCF_001687245.7 Rhagoletis zephyria | reverse complement strand
AATGTTTTCGATAGATTTCTCTTCAGTCTTTACAAATTTTAGTTTTTTTTTTATTTAAATAAAATTTTTCTAAATTTTTTTTATGTTTTTTTCAAATAGGGATATTTTTTTATTTTTTTTTGCTCAAAAGAAAGCATATTNTTTTTCTAAATTTTTTTTATGTTTTTTTCAAATAGGGATATTTTTTTATTTTTTTTTGCTCAAAAGAAAGCATATTTATTTTTCTTTAAGAGCTTTGTGGTCGCTTATTGGGATGCGACTTGTTTATCAATCAAAATTAGCGGTTAGTAACTCGAAACAGCGGTTTTTTAAATTTTTAATATATGACCTATTGCCTTATTTTTTCGTAAGTGTAAGTAAGTTTGTGTAAGTGTTTCTGAAACCTGAAAATAAAACTTATATGGGAAAGTATGTACAATTACCTTTCCAATGGTATATAACATGCCTAACCAAAGTTTCATACCCTCGATCTGCAATTCCCGTAGTTAAGGATGATTAAGATTTTTCGTAGTCTAACACAGCGGGTACTCGATTTTGTGCATCCAAACACTTTATTAATAGCTTTGCAGAATTTTGAGTATTAGATTTGCATACCTACTAGCACAATATTTAAAAAGTATGAAGAATATGGGATTTTCCGGTAGTTAAGGATGATTAAGATTGTTTCTTTTTTGCTCAAAGAAAGCTTAGGTATTTTTCTTTAAGAGTTTTGAGGTCGCTTAGTGGGATGCGACTTGTTTATCTATTAAAATGAGCATTTAGTAACTCGAAACAGCGTTTTTTTTTAATTTTTAATATATGACGTAAGTGTTTCTGAAACCTGAAAATAAAACTTATATAAAAAAATTAGATACAATTACCTTTCCAACGCTATATAACAAGCAACTAAAGTTTCATACCCTCTTCACTATAATACCCACAATATGTACACCTCTGGAATAAAATAACTGTAGAATTGGTGAAAATTATGAATTTTTTTATTTATTTAGAATAGTTTTTAATATATAATTTAATAAATAGATACATAAAAAGCAGGGTTTGAAAATGCTGTAATTTTTTTTTTTATTTACTTTTGCTGTGCTTTGACTTCGGCATGTATGATATCGAAAGCAAAGCAACAGCAATTCGGAAAAAAGCAAATGCTTTGGCTGCCGTTTTGCTGTAAAATGTCGAAAGCAACCAGACAGTTAAATAAAGTATTGTAAAAAAAATATTTTTTTAAAAATAAGCTTTTATTTAACATGTATAATCAAAGGAATAAAATAAAGTA
>NW_016229475.1:1030-1270 GCF_001687245.7 Rhagoletis zephyria | reverse complement strand
TTTTCCGTTACCTTAAACCTTTGGGAGTGGGCAAAAATGATGTTTTGTATTATTATTATTATTATTATTATTACATGTAATATTTATTCTGTTTGTTGGCACTATATTCAAACACAAACGCATCTTAAGTGTCTTAACAGTGAAACAATTTCATACAACCCTGCCTAACATGAAAATTTTCTCCACGATAATGCTAGTAGCCATTTCTAACAGATTTTGGTTCGCTTAGTCAAAAATAGA
>NW_016229475.1:0-1018 GCF_001687245.7 Rhagoletis zephyria | reverse complement strand
AATTTTTTTCTGCAAAACGGCTAACAAATCGGCTGCCGGCTAAATCGAAATTTCTCCGGCTGTTCGCTATCGCAACCGGCTAAATCTAGCCGGAAAACGGCTAAAATGGCAACACTGATAATGAGAGACGTGATGCTGTTATTTTAAGCTTTTTTCGAAGAATGGCATAAGAAAAACTTTTATAACTGGGAGAAAACAATACCGATTTAGACTTATGAGGTTTCTGTGAATTGATATTTTCTCAGCCCTTTTATTTCTTTGCAAAAAACCTCATTGACGTCTCAAATTTTTTCTCAAATATCAACATATCTTAATTCAACTAGGAAAGATGTTCGTTCACCTTACCTTTCTCTTTCATGATTTGAATGAGTTTATTTGCAAAGAAAGTTTTGGCTGAGTTATTCAAGTTTTCCTTAAACAAATCTTTCAAAAAAGTTCAGAACAGTATCAAAAATCTCACTATTATGATTCGGATGAAATTTTTTTTAAATATTTTCATTCACATTTTTTAAGCTTAAACTTTTTTGGCATCTGAGATTTTTTTCAAAAATATTTTTAACAAAACTGCTTTCATTCATAAAAAAACTAAATTTTTGGAGATATTTTCGAAACGGTCCAGCTCACACAAGCCTTAATATTTTTCCAAAATATTTTGGTGCAAGTCTTAAAATCTAATAGACTTAATAATTCCAATAGAAAAACCGTGCCAATTTTTTTTGTATGGGAGTGATGCAGTCTAATGTACATATGTACATCGTACATAAATATGTATTAACATACATACTTTTATATACACTCAACACACATGCTAACCTTTTTCACTATTCACCAATCGTTCTGCGCAACTGAAATGCACTATAAACACTTCATAAAACACATTTTGCACTTAAATATTTAACTTAAATCACAATTTAATCAAACTTTTCACTAGAACCGAAGCGTAGAAAACGAGAGCAAACACTAACGAAATTAAAACACGACTGAGGATACGGAATTGCAAATGGCAGAAACACAGGGA
>NW_016229474.1:0-1270 GCF_001687245.7 Rhagoletis zephyria | reverse complement strand
GATATCGTCAACTCGATTCCAGTTTTGCTTCACGTAACAGTAACAGCAAAACAAATGCATAAATCAGTGTTTTACAACATCGTTTTGTAAGTATCGTTTGAGCGACTATCGTTTCAAAGTTAAGTGATTCATGCCCAGTTGCAACAAATGAGTCCATACATATTTAAGTACATTCATAGGTACAAAGCCGTATGCATGTGCGGAGTTTAAATAATCGGAAGTAATAATCAATTGTAGCGCATTTCCTCTTACTATGCATATGCCTAAATGTATGCAACCATTTGGCAAGCAAACACAGGGTGCTTCTAATGAAAATAAAAATTTTATGCTGAAATACACATGCTAAGCCCTTCGAAATTTTGTGCTGGGATATGCGTTACAGCTTCGCAAATTTTACACCTACCGAAACCAAAGATGTATACACATCAAAAATCTTAAAAAAAGAAAACAATGAACTAAACGAAACCGGTTTAATAGTTTTATCCTTTGAATCGCTCCACCTGCCTGCGTATTTGTTTATTGGATACGAAAGAACCAAAATAAGGCCGTATATCCCCCTTCCACATGTAAAAACTGACAGCATTTCGGACACCCAGCAAAAGTTTGTAAAAACCCACAGCTATGCGGAAACTCTGCCAGAAACTACCATTTGGACCCCGATAAAGGCGAACTATGCTCTGACATGAAAAAATGCATCAACTGTATCAATAACAACCTCTTTCACCTTCATCACAACTCTTTCGACAAAAAATGTCCGATATTCATCAAACAAAAAGAAATGCAAACAATAAAAACATTACAAAAAAAGGCGTGAGTACTAGGTACTCATGAAATTTGATGTGTAAACATATGCGAACGGCAAAGCATAAAAGTACGTTTACATATAAATATAATCTCAATCAAAGCTCGTTAGCTGTCAAATTGGTTGTGCTTGTTATTCACACAACTCGAGGAAAAGTTAAACTNGTTTACATATAAATATAATCTCAATCAAAGCTCCTTAGCTGTCAAATTTGTTGTGCTTGTTATTCACACAACTCGAGGAAAAGTTAAACTTCTTCTCTGTGCCACCGTTATAACTTTTTTCTGCAACACATATTATGCCATTTAAATATATTTTAACTGAAATATTTTATTAAAAATACCTTTATAAACCTATTTTCCTTAATAGCGTCAATTTTTGTTTACTTTAAAATTTGACATTCCTCCTCTTCTTCGCAAGTATAATCGATAAAACCAGGTTGGACACCAAAAAGTTATCGGTTTAATC
>NW_016229473.1:0-1270 GCF_001687245.7 Rhagoletis zephyria | reverse complement strand
AATTTTACGAATGTATTCGTACTATTTACTAAAGAATTTCGTACTATTTGCTAACGAATTTCGTACTATTTACTAAAAAATTCGTAATATTTCTTTATTTTTTAAGAAATTTTTGTAAAATGCACAGAAATAATTCGTATATTTAACGAAATTACCTTCGTACAATCTTCGCTTGTTTTGTAGAATGTGCGATTTTGCTTTCTTTCTCCACACTGTAAAAAACATATTACGAATTGTAACACAACACTTTTATTTTGTTTTTATCGTTAATTTTAGGCGTTTTTGTTTAACAAAACGTTTTGCAAAAACGTTTAACATTATTGATCAAAATATAATGAAAGTGTTGTGCTATAATTTTAGTCATGTTTTTATAGTGTTAATAATAAAAGCAATCATATGTTCTACGAAAGACTACACTGTAGTTTAGAATTAATAAAAAATGTTATTTAACCTATAATAAGACTTAAGTCTTTTATTTATATGTATACGAATATGTTCTATACCACATATTTTTTTATTGCTTAGGCTTCATTCAATAAAGTATATTGATGCAAAGTGTTAAACTGTGAGACTCAACAAAACTAAGTATAATAAGATATAAAGTATGAAAGAATATAAAAAATACTGTTTTTACTTTCTTGAACATTATAATATTTTTATGTAGAGGCACTTGACAGATTCGCAGCTTCATCGANAACTAAGTATAATAAGATATAAAATATGAAAGAATATAAAAAATACTGTTTTTACTTTCTTGAACATTATAATATTTTTATGTAGAGGCACTTGACAGATTCGCAGCTTCACTTGAAAAGTCATACATGTACTTACTTTAAATTACAATTAGTAGTGCTCCTGGCTTGCCGTTGATAGGTAACTGATGAAATTGCCTATTTATGAAGTCCCACATTACAGCGCAAGGCGCAGCGTAGGCGATGTTAAAAACATTGTATGTTTAAAAGCATAGTATATCCACAGCTTTAATATTTAATTTTGTATTGGTTTTTTATCCAGCAAAGTCCTTTTTAAACCATTTAAAACTATGTTATACGTTTCACTGCAGCCAACAATTAATTCCACAATGACACGCGATACAAAAAATTTGATAAAATAATAAACTGCCGGTAATTGAGTATATTGTACGAAAATATTCGTATGATGTACGAATTTAAAAAACCTGTTTCTGCATTAGTACTTTATATGAAAGTATTAACTAAATTATACGAATACAGAATTGTAGATTTCGTTAATTTTAAAACCATACGTAAAT
>NW_016229472.1:0-1270 GCF_001687245.7 Rhagoletis zephyria | reverse complement strand
TTGTTGATGTTGCGGTTTTTGTAGCTGTTTCCATTACTTTTACTGCAGCCGTCGGTACATATTTACTGGTTTTGGTTCTATTTGCCACCATGTTGCAGCTACATACACATGTGTTTGTTGTAAACACAAATAGAAAATGGGAATTTGTTAAAATCGGAAGTAAAGTATATACATATGTATGCACAAATGTATATAGGTGTATGAATTTCTTCTTTGTGTGTAGATAGTTATTGACATTCGAGGTTGAAAAATGAAATGTTAGCGATTTAACAAATGGATTTTTTTTTTTTGGTGAGTTTTGTGTGGCGATGCTCGTAAAATTGGATACTCGTAGTTATCCCGCATACTTATTTATAAATATGTATATATACTCGTTTGCATTTGCTTGTATGAGTGGGGGAGGCAAGCATGTTTTATGGAGGTTTTGCGGATTCTCTAAATTCGTCATTATTTGAATGAAACCATTTTGTTTAACTCTTTTTAGATAATTGCATATTTATTTACGCAGAGGGAATACTTGGAATACAAGTACTCTAAAAAGGCACANAAGGACAATTACCGAAGTTTTGAAAACTTTCGATTCATCGCAATGCACTTGTCCGATTAGGTACACATTTAACGTTTTACGGTATGCTGGTTTGGTTGTAAAAACTTATTATTAAGATTTTGTGACTCTGCTAGGGATAGGATACACCGTGGACATTCGAGGACTCACATTGAACAGGATGACTCACAATAAAATTATGCATCTGCTTACTACTTACGCTTTCGCTATTTGACCACACAGGGGTGTAATAAACGCTGTTGTTTAGCTTGCCTTTAGACCAAACATAAATATTTTCTTATGGTTGACTATTTCCCAGAAGTTTATATAGACAATGGCAGCCTCGATGACGATGCAAATGCAAAAATCTGAAGAGACAGTATTTAAATAGCAACGTTGTTATGTATTTTTCTGTGAAACAACGTCTCAAAGAAAAAGAAAAAGAGCAGAGATCTTAGTTTAACTAAGCAAATTATCTAGTATTAGTTATCATTAGCTTCATCACTGTCGGTCTCCTTGCCGAAGGGATGGGGCTTAAGAGGTACTATAGCAGCTGCTTCGGCAACCGATACATCGCCACGAAGCTTGTATCGAAGAGGGAAGCTTGTATAGTGACCTGATGCCGCTGTTTCAACCTCACTACCCACTCTGGTTTCCATGCGAGATCACCGTACCGACATCTTTATCCTTAATCCTTACCCATTCCGTTTTCGCTACCCCTCAAAA
>NW_016229471.1:0-1270 GCF_001687245.7 Rhagoletis zephyria | reverse complement strand
CCCAAAAACGGAGACTGACGACTGACGACGGCGGCTGCGGTGACGAGGACGCGAGGAAATGGCCAAAGTTGTTGCAGATGGGACATCTTTGGTCGGCAATTGCTCTGCGATGATTTTATTCTCGGAGCATTTGTCCGATTGTTTGCTGTTTCTGCTGTTCTCTCGCATTCTACAGTTCAGCTCGAACATCTGAATCGATTCTTGGTCTGCTGTTGCTGCTGCTGCTGCTGGACACTCAACCTCCGTTTGTCATCGTCATCACCATCTTCCTCATCATCGTCGCCGAGTACCCAAACTCTGCCGTTCACCGGGGCCATCCCATCTTCTCTTTCTCCTTCTCTTTTCTCATCGATCACCACACCGTCCGCTTATCTTTTCTCGCTTTTCTTCTGTCTCTATCAGTACCTCTGCTCTCTATTAGTCTCATTCATCGACTTTGGCGCGTTTGTCGCCGTTGTCGTCGGTTGAATGAGTGCTGCTAGAAGATTTGTTGCTGTCCTGTCGATTGCCTGTCACTCTCTTTTGCATGTTGCCTGCTCATTTCTGTCTGTCTTTCTGTCTCGATGATATCGTCACTAGCTTTTAGACACTTTGGCTGTCGATTGCCTAAGCACACTGCTGCTGCTCACTGGCCGCCTGGTCGTTTGAACCACGTTGCAGAAAACTTCTTTCTTGCTTTCTGCTGCTGCTGCTGCTTCTGCTGTCTTCAGCTCTCACTCTTTTCTTGGGTCCCTTCTGTTTCTATCTCTACTTCTCAGTGACCTCGTTTTTCTCTGTCCTCTCTGTCTCTGTTTCAGTTGCTAATTTCTCCTCTTTTAACTAATTTTCTCCCCTCCCCATCCTCTCCATCTGGCAAACACATGTGGTCCCCGAGAGAATTTGTGGGCCACCAGCAGCAGCAGCAGCAGTTGTCTTTGCGCGCTCTCTGCTCTGTCTGTGTGTGCTCTACTAATTAGCTCTGACGGGGGCGACCCTCTCTGACTCTAGTCAGTTTCAATTTTCACTCACTTTTCGCTGCAAGCTGTTGCATGTGGAGCTGTTTTAGTTAGTCTCTCTCTTTCCTTCTTTCTCTCTTGAGCACACACTCATTTTTGTCGGCATTTCACGCTCTTGTACTTGCGCTGTTTCCTCTTTTGTCGTCATCTTTCTGGCACCGTCACCTTGCAATCCCTTCTCTCTTGTTTCCATTGCTGCCGCCATTTCATCACCACCACCACCACCTCTCACACTCAGTCCACCCGAATTCCGTGCTTCTTAATGTTCCCATATA
>NW_016229469.1:0-1270 GCF_001687245.7 Rhagoletis zephyria | reverse complement strand
AAAAAAAAAGCGCAAAGCAAATTTGCACAAAATAAAAATAAATAAAAAAATAAATAAAAACAACAGCTAATACTGCATGTTTGTTATCATTATTACTCGTACTCGTACTATTATTACGTATTGAGTTGGTTGTTGCTGGGAATGTTGCACAATTTGATTTGCCAGTGAATGGCGCCCAGCAGTTAGGAGGCAACGACCATATAAACCAGCAACAACTGTAGTTATATGAACCTATTTATGTAGATATGTAAATGCATAAGTTCACACATAAATACATACAAATTAACATACATACATTCCAGCATAGATATGTATATACTTCGATAGCAAAAAAAAAGCGGGAAATCATTTAATGTTGGCGCTTACGCCATTTAAGAGCGAAATAAACCAGACAAGCGGCTTGTCGAAACTAACAGAAACCTAGATTTTTTATTACGCCTCGCTCAAGCACAAAATTTTAGTTTTCTTCCAGTTCAAAATGTAAAAAAGTTTGGACTTCTTCCATTCAACTGCTCTCCTGCGTTGCGAATGCAAATTTTTTTCAAGCGGGTTTTTCAAACCTTTAAGCAGCCCCCATACTCAACACAAATGGCTTGAAGCAAAGACAGATTTCACTTGCTTTGTCAAGCCACTTCTGTGGTTTATATCCGCCTTTAACCTATTCAATTGCATGCCGCATTACAGCTAATGCGAGATAGTTTAGACAGCTTAAGACAATTTACACAACCCACACATATCAATGTTTAGCTACATACTCCACATTTTCATGCCATGCAGTCGACCCTTAATGTATGTAGATACCTCAGAATTTAACATAGAGGCCTAAAAGCTCGTTTCAAGCATTTATACCAACATGAGCCACTTATTAAATTTTAACTGCTCAAATACGCACGAATGATTTCGCTAAATCCTTAAGTGTGTAAGAGAGCGTAAAAGTTTGCTTTTATTGCTTTATGCTGTTAGAATTTGTATCTAATAGTTTTTAAGCTGTTTACATATCTTCTTGTTACCGCTTATCAGCATGCACTCAAGTGTACCTGTTAACACTTAACTGTAATTGGTTATTAGAACCCTATTGATCACAAATTGGTATTTTTGTTTGTGTGACGCCCAACAATTTTCGCAATCTTCCTATCATATTCACCTTGTTGTTATTAAGTGTTTATTTTACAATCGCGAAATTCGCTTAACTTGGCTATTTTGAAGCACACAACATGGTACATACATACACACATCAATACGAGTATGTATGATAACACAGAAGTGGACA
>NW_016229468.1:0-1270 GCF_001687245.7 Rhagoletis zephyria | reverse complement strand
TACACTCACCCCACTGCGATTCGCCGGCCGCCTCTTCCATGTAATGCGAATACCAATGCTTGTGTATGTTTGTTTGTTGGGTTGAGATTCTTGATAAATAAAGTAATTAAATGTGAGAAATTAAAATGAAATGAATGTTGCACGAATGCGGTGTAAGTACATACATATTTGTGCTCGTATGCGGTGACAGCAGCACAGGCAACGGTGACACCAATATTATGTGGCATGCCTGAAGTATCTACAACTTAATGTGGCATTTATCAAGTTGGTAATAGTGAAGTGGCAAGCAGACGACATTTACTTATGGCCAAATACTCACAGATGATTTTTTATACGTTAATTGCATGCATTTCAATGGACATGTCGCATGGAAGTCAGCATACATACATGTGTATATCTGTATAGGAATGTTTGTGGGGATGAGTACATTTAAGTACATACTTATATACATACATATATGTATAGCTGTATGTAGCAAGTTCATTTGCCTTGTAAAAGTCAGCTTTTATTTGCGCACAAGTATTGCTTGTGAACTTTGACCTCTTTGTAATTATTTATCATGTTTTTTTTTCGAACAAAATAATTGGACTTCCTTTAAGCTAACTTCATATTAATGTTAAAAAGCTTTAAAAGTCACTTAGCTGCAAGTTAATTTATAATAAAAATCCAGGCAACAATATGTTCCAATGCCACGAAAGAGTAAGCTTTTGTTAGGTAATGCGTAACCATGGAAATCTCTCAGGCTAAGTGGTGGCCTTTAGACAGCAGCGAGTGCATGCTTTTGGCACCTCTGAGGTTGGGTCAGAATTTGGAGCTTTTTAGGTTATCTTCCTCAGAGTTGCAAAGATAGGTAACATTCAGTAGCAAGTCCGTTTTTAAGAGAATATCAGTTAGTTTGGATGAGCATTCAAATTTGATGCTAAAATTTTCTCGATATCTTAATGCCAGGTACATAATCCTAATCAATAAAGACAAGCAAAAAAGCTATTTTAAACTGAGTTCGAGCAGCACCTTGGATTGAGACACCTAAATGTTTGCCCGGAATAGTCTCTCCCCAAAAACCAGATTATGCAAAATACGTAGGAGCTTCAAAGTGAAAGCTCTTTTAAAACAAAGTCGTATTTTTATTCGCAGACCACTAGCTATAAGTGGGCAGAACTAAAGAGAAGCTTAACAAAAGCTAACTGGCATAACTAATGACATACAGTCCGTATGAAGTACTAAAAGCTCCAGTCGCTGCTAACAATTTTCACAGTGCATTGAAAAAAAA
>NW_016229467.1:0-1270 GCF_001687245.7 Rhagoletis zephyria | reverse complement strand
ATTTAATGTTCGGCTCCGTCCGAACTTAGACTTTCTTACTTGTTTTTAAATATAATATGCCCCCTTGGAACTTTGACTAATACATTAATACTATGTTCACGTTGAAATTAACTCGAGTTTAACGTTTTGAGTTTATGAACAACTGTCAAGTGTTATCATTGGGGTGTTAAAGAAACTCAGAGTTTAATTTGACATTTGTTTGTTTGCTTTTTCTTATTCACATTTAGCCTGTTCCCGTACTACAGTGTTTGAACAGAAATAGTCCGAAGTAGCTGTGGTGTGAAATACCAACCGTTTAACAACAAAAAAGATAAAAAAAAATGACTCCATAGAACTTGTCATGCTGATTACAACTATTGAGTGGTTCACAAGGTGTCGGAAGTGTCGTATTGTCGTATGTCGTAAGGTTTTTAACGGCTAAATAAATGTTTAGAGGACTTAAAATCACCACCAACTATTATTTAGCGGCGGGAAATTTCATAATAAAACTTTTATGTTAGCTTGCGAATTCCTTAAGTATAGTTTTAGCCGTTTAAAGTTTACGACATACAACAGTACGACAGTATACAACACCTTGTGAACTCCCTATACAGGGTGTCCCAGAAGTAACCTGCCAAACTTGAGGAGAAGGCAGGTGGGGTGGTGAGCTCCCTGATAACCTGTCACCGTTTTCGAAATATTAAAATTTTTTTGAATTAAAGAAAAATCGTGTCTTTTCATGTATTTTCTTTAACTGTGTTGGAGGGCTTACGGAGGTAAACGCCTATGTACGATATTGAGAAGGGAAATTGCTGAGGCCTGGAATAAGTGGCCTCTGCTTCTCAAATCTGTTAGAGGTACGTGTAGGTACGGATCTACACGTGTAAGGGTAATCGATGTGAAGCACTCAAGTTTTTGTATAATAATGCAAATGCGCATGTATGTGTAATAGTACAAGAATGAGAATTCAATATAAATATAACACAAAGATGTTCCAAACAGTAATTGAAATGTATATGTATAATTCAAATTGATACTTAGCAAAGTAAATGATGAATGTGGTAAATACTCTACGTTGATGAAGTTGATAAATTCCCTCGGTTGATGTAGTTGGTTAAAATGATACTTTTCTCGATGATGGTCCAATCCGTATGGTCGAAAAAGGAGAAGAACAGAAGAAGAAGGGAGAACCAATAAGGTGCCCCTATTTACAGCAGCCGCATGGCCACATCGAACTACCGTAAGTTCGAAAAAGAGAGTGGCTGCGTTCTCTTTAGCATAGGTGTATTTT
>NW_016229466.1:0-1270 GCF_001687245.7 Rhagoletis zephyria | reverse complement strand
GGTTTTGGTATTGCTTTTGACACTGGAATTGCTACTGGAATCGGTGTTCGTACAGGTATTGTTTTGGCATTGGTACTAGGTTTAGTTACTGGTAATGGAATTATTTTGGTTTGGGAGTGGTATAGACTTTGGTACTGATACTGGTATTGCTACTGTTACTCGTATTGATATTGATACTGATACTGGTATTGGTACTGCTTTTGGTACTGATATTAGTATTGGTATCTTTCGATATTAGTATTATTACTGGTGTAAGCATTAGTATTCGTATAAGTATTGATACTGTCTTGGTATTGATATTTCTGTTGGCAATGGTAATGGAATTGGTTTTGGATTTGGTATTGGTATTGCTTTTGGTACTGGTACTGCTCTTGGTACTCCTATTGCTATTGGTATCGGTATCGGCATTGAATTTTATGATGTTACTGGTTTTGGTACTCGTATCAGTATTATTTTGGCATAGCTATTGGCAATGGTAATGGTATTGCTTTTGGTACTGAAGCCGGTATTAATACTGGTATTCGTATTGTTATTGGTATCGGTCTGGGTATTGATATTGGTATAAGTATTGGCAATTGGTATAGGTATTGGCAATTGGTATAATTAGTACTGGTTTTGGTATTGATATTGGTATTGGCTGTTGTTATCGGTATTTGTATGTATTGGTATTGGTATTCGCACTCCTTTTAATGATGTTAAATTTAATTTGAAAGGTCTCGCAAATTTATTATAAGTGAATTAAAATTTTAATACACACCCTCATTTGGCAGCATTGATTCAAAATTACCGTTATCATCCTCATGATTACCAACATTAGCACCATTCAAAGTGTCAGCATTTCGACTGCCAAGTCAAACGGCCATAACTTCACGCTAGCGAGCTACTACTTCCTTTACGAGTACAGCTTGAAGATGTTAGCGATTTATTTTTATAAACTTTACGCAGTGAAACATGATTAATGATAAGGAGAGTAGAAGGGGGTGGCCTTTACGCTACACTCCACCTTCCATATACGGTTGTATGCATGCTTGTATATACATAAGTATATTTGCATATGCNATATCGAAAGAAGACACGACCCTGCAGAAAAATGTTTAGACAGTCAGGCAAGGCGCTGTTCCGCCCTATAAATTCCACAACTGTCTCTGAACTATAGCAAAACGGATACAGAGTAGAACATTTGATACTTGCGTTTTGCTAATTGCGCATTGAGAAAAAAAATAACGTAACATCGTTGGTCGCGATTTCTAATTACACCGGAGGCAGTAGT
>NW_016229465.1:0-1270 GCF_001687245.7 Rhagoletis zephyria | reverse complement strand
ATAAGCAAAATAAGCATGATCGTTAAAATTAAGCTTGGAAACCCTGAATTAGCAAAATAAGCAATTTCAAGCAAAAGCTTAAACTTTTCAGGCATGGACAGAGAACGAGCCTATAATGCTAGCTTTTCTCAATACTCATCGCACCGGGCAATCCATGAAATCTGCACACCATGCAAGGCCTATGCAAGACTCAGAATGCCTCTAATATGCTGAATATTCTACATAAAGAAGTGATAGTCTTGGTTGTTACGAATGACTTTACATAAAAAATTTCAGGAAAAATTTGTGAAGTGGGTAGGTTGGCAATGTTTGGAATCCTGTGGGCTATTCTCAAACGAGTTAGCGAAAACTATTGCTATGGCAAGTTGCCGAAGTGTGGTATGAATGTCGCAAGTTTGCAATATCGATACGACATTTGTCGCTAACTCAATTCTTTTGCGATGGACGCTAAATGGTGGCAGACTTTCTTGAATTTCTTGATTTTTGTGGCATATATTTCCATCAACGATCGAATCCTGTTATTAATAAACTAAATAGGGATATTGGGTTGATTAAAAACGCTTTTCTTAGTTTAATAAATAAAAAATAAGTATTTGATAACACTTTTTGTATTAGTCCGGCAGGTTCTGGAATTCACTTCCGAGTGAATTTGAGTCAAGCTCACTTTGAATTCAAATGTGCAGGGCTTGAAAATCACTCGGAAGTGAATTCCAGAACCTGCCCGCATATCACCAGTGTGGCAAATAAAACTTATAAAAAAAAAAACCTTTTCTCATTTCAGCAGTTTAAAAGAATGACAAGAAATTTTAAGGGCATTGCATAAAAAGCGATCCTGGAACCATTTATAGTTTACCTACATATACCCAGATGTACCTCCACACGTAACAGGAAAGGAAAAAGAAATTGTAAAAAAAACAATGTAAACAAAATGAATAATTGTACCTAAATTGAAGGGATTGTACCTAATGCAAGTTTTACAATTTTTACCGACTTTTTACACCTGGCTGACAAGCATGAATGTGTTCCGCTCTTAATACAAAAACGCAGCTGCCTCAAATAAGATTTTGTAAGTATGACCACACCATGTATTCGTCTATAAATCAATGTATAGCTCCTAAACTACTGACCCGGTTGGAAAATATTGTTGACACTAGAGCTGGAAAACTATCGATGGCGGCACTATCGATAGTATCGATGGTTTTTGAAAAAACACCACAAACAACAACAATGGAAAAGAACACAACACAATGGAAAAGAATGTCCAGCAAAG
>NW_016229464.1:0-1271 GCF_001687245.7 Rhagoletis zephyria | reverse complement strand
GACGTTGTAGTTGTTCAATTACATTAAAATAAATTTCAGCTTGACGTTTGAACGACGCCAAAAAAAAGGGAAATGGATCCTGATTTTACCAAAAAACTTATCAAACTTGTGAAAAAGTCCGAGTGTTTGTATGATTGTAGCTCACCAGAATATCGAAACCAGTCATGGAAGGCAGCAATTTGGCAGAAAATTGCAGAGCAGTTAAATACGAAAGGTAAGGGTTGTTAATACAATCGAATTAATTACATACATATATATGTTTGTACATACATACGTATGTATGTACATATCAGGGAAGCCAACTTGTGGGGAGTTCTCCGATTTGCCGGGAATTTTAGTTTGCGTGGGGAATCGGGGAATTTACCTTTATTTGTGGGGAATTTAAGGCGCTGTGACATAAGCAATTATGTTCCTATTATTTTAGTTTTTTGTTACTTTTGAATTTTATAAGTTCATCCTTTAACAAAAACCGTATAAATTCCATGATAAAAACATAGCAAGGTAGAACCGTTCTCTCAATTTGTCGGCCATGATTTTTTTTTGAAGTTTGCCAACATTTTAAAATCATATAAAAGTGAAAATAAAAAATTGAAATTGTTCGAAATTGTTGTTGCTTGAGATTGAAAATGAAAATGTGTGTGTGAGTTTGTGAGTNTCATGATAAATTCAAGTTCCAAACTTTGTGCGATATTTAAAAAAAAAAAACCAATTCTTTTAATTAGATTTTTTTAGAAAGATTTTGAGTATGCAGCTGTACCTCCTTCAATTCTAGTACAATAAAGTTTTAAATGACTAAAAATTACCGTTGATTTTTTAGAATTTTCTTTGTCGCATTTGGTTTCATATAAACACAATTTATTTTTATACGGAAGAAAACCGCAACACCTTCGGCAAAAAAATTCTAAAACCAAAAATTTCAGCCACTTGAAACTTGCACTTTATTATGCTAAAATTGAGTGGCCTAAAAAACTGCATACTCAAAATCTTTCTAGAAAATCTAATTAAAAATCCCGAAATTTTTACGTATGTTCATTGAACTCTTTTTTAAATATATGTACATTTTTTATTCTTTATTACGAACTTTATAAAAGTTTGGTTTGGTTTATGAACATAGTATAGATGAATTACATTTTTGAAAATAAAATAAACAGAAAAGACATGTTTTTTTTTTTTTTTGTAAATAAGAACATATCTATGGGTGGGGAATTTTATGAAATTTCGGGCAAAATCGGGGAATTTCATTACCGAAATCGGGGAATTCTCAAAAATGA
>NW_016229463.1:298-1271 GCF_001687245.7 Rhagoletis zephyria | reverse complement strand
GTAATGCTGCTTTCAAAGCCTCCTGCCCAAGCACCTTCCCGAAGGGCAAAAAGAAACCCCAGTGGTTGAATCCTGAGATTTCAGCACTGAGGAAGAACAGCAGGAGGCTTTTCAATCAAGCTAAACGAACAGGTCTTTGGCAACCATACAAAGACGCACTCAAAGTTTTCAAGAAGGCCATAAAGAGGGCGAAACGCGAATCTTGGCAAAACTTCTGCGACAACATAGAAGAGAACTCTGAAGCCAACAGGCTGAGGAAAGTTCTCTCAAAATCTTCTTCAAGTATGAACTCTATCCAGAAGCCTAACGGTGACTGGACGACATCATGTAGCGAAATGCTGGAGNAATCAAGCTAAACGAACAGGTCTTTGGCAACCATACAAAGACGCACTCAAAGTTTTCAAGAAGGCCATAAAGAGGGCGAAACGCGAATCTTGGCAAAACTTCTGCGACAACATAGAAGAGAACTCTGAAGCCAACAGGCTGAGGAAAGTTCTCTCAAAATCTTCTTCAAGTATGAACTCTATCCAGAAGCCTAACGGTGACTGGAGGACATCATGTAGCGAAATGCTGGAGATCCTTATGAGCACTCACTTCCCGGGCTGCTCAGATGACACCCCCGATTTTTCGCCCGGTCCTAGGACCTACTTGTCTCTGGGTGATACCGTTGGGGACATCGTAAGTGAGGAGAGGGTGGAATGGGCTTTAATGTCCTTTCAGCCCTACAAATCTCCTGGCCTTGACGGAATCTTTCCCGCTCAACTACAGGAAGCTAAAGACATACTGCCTAACTCTGACTCACATACCACACGAGTGGACAAAGGCAAAGGTTGTATTCATACCAAAAGGAGGCATGGCCGCTCATGTGAAACCGAAGGATTTCAGGCCAATAGGCCTCACCTCGTTCTTCCTCAAAACTCTAGAGAGGCTCATCGACGAATATATTCGACGGAATATTAAAGCTGACAACCTC
>NW_016229463.1:0-233 GCF_001687245.7 Rhagoletis zephyria | reverse complement strand
GGAGTTTTTCTCGATATCGAGGGTGCTTTCAACAACGTCTACCCGAAGTCTGTTGTTAACTCCCTTCTTATGGCGGGGGTGCAGCGAGGTCTGGTGGATTTTGTTGAGCTCCTTCTCGGAAAGGGAACTTTTCTATCAGAACTAGGGGATGGTTCCATTACAAAGTATGTGACCAGGGGCACCGCCCAAGGGGGCGTTCTCTCCCCTCTACTCTGGAATCTAACAGTGAACAC
>NW_016229462.1:0-1271 GCF_001687245.7 Rhagoletis zephyria | reverse complement strand
GCAGTTACCCATAATCCTGGTGCGTGCGTCGTCGTTCATTGTGCAGAATATCGAATGGTCTATCTGCTCAGCCAATTCTGTTCCCCTACGATCTATTCCACGATCATTCCCACGACAGCCGGTTCTACGTACCGGAATAACTCGGGTTTTACCCGACCAAGGGCCGTTGTTTCGGCGATCTAACCCCATTTAGGTCGGCGAAGTATCTCATTGGCATCCCTCTTTCACACTGCTGCAGGCTCCGGAGTTGTACGCATAAATACTGTGGAGCACTTAACCGTTGTTGAAGTCAACTGGGGTTTTTTTTAAGCGCACTGTACTCAAACTGCGCTAGAAAATTTACGGCATCTGCAGCGACTTAAACGCTAACGAGCCTAAAAATAACATTCAATTTACTACATTTCAAGAGAAATATTCAACAACCAGCTGTTTATTAAAAATACTAGCGATAATTATATAGANAGCGAGCTCTTATGAAATTATCGACAATGATATCGCACGCGAACGCAAAATAGAAAGGTATTAAAATAAACTTATAAATTTCTTAGTTATTTTTACGTTAGATAAATACATCCTCTTTCTACACAAAAGTGTAGATGTACTCACATTCTTTGCTCGTTGCCTTGAACAACAATAATATGAGGCTAATCACAGATAAGTAGGCATAAATCATAAAATTTTAAAAGGTTCAGTGTAGTATTTTCACCAAAGATGGGCAACATTTTTTGGAAGAAACGCCATTAGAAGCAGCAAAAAAACGTCCCTCATTTATTGCTTAGAATAGTCTTCTAATGTTTAGGATTAGAAAATAGAGCTGCTGCTTTAAACAATCTCCAGTCGATAACCAAACCCAAACCCTGCTATAAGAGTTTTTAAGTATATTATTTCTCACCGTCGCTTTTATCGTTGAATTTCATGATATTTATGCCACCATTACCTGACGAAAATTGGTCTCAACAAAACGAGACAGTTCCGCACACTCGCTTCAAAAGAGGCACAACTCAAAAATAAGATCGGTTAATATAACTGATTGCTAATCTCACAGACACACGCAATGAATACAAAAATAGTTATAAGTAACATTACTTTTCTAGTTAGAATATAGATAATCAAGAAAAAAAATATTTGCATAAATTGGAGATGCATTTTTTTTTGTGCCTCTTTGGCAGAAAATAAGCGAGTTATCAAACACATGCGTTTATGCATAGTTGTTGTTATTTCCCTAGCACTCGAAAGTCAAACATTTTAATTAATCAAAGAATGCATTTCAC
>NW_016229460.1:0-1271 GCF_001687245.7 Rhagoletis zephyria | reverse complement strand
GCTTAGATATTTACATTTTAGTGACAGTATGTCAAATCTCAAAATTCAATAATAATTATTAACAGGAATGTTTTTGAATATAAATATAAGCTCAGTGGCGGATCCACGGGTAAGAGGGGGAGCGGGAGGGGGGGAGGTTGTGTGTTAAAACAGAAAAATAGTTGGAGTTAAAATAATAACTCGCGAATTTTCTGCTTTCTGAAATTAAAAAATTATACAACAGGCATGCAAATCTTTAAGCGCTGTTATAATTTTTTTTCTGAAATTTATTTGTGTTTCTTGCTGTGATCTTAAATTTTCGTCATGGTAAATAAAATCTTAAGAAGTGAGTTGTTTGACATTTGGAGAAGTGTTGCTGAAACTTCTAAAAGACAACAAGGTGTCCGTGATTATGTGATTAGTAAATTGAAAGAAATATCTGATGAAAATGCTCGTTCCGAAGTAAACAAAATAAATTAAGTAAATGACTTTAGATTCGTAATCAGCGACCCAGAAAACCCCCAGATACCCAGTTTCATAGAAATCTACCGATTTGTTTTAATTTTCGTCCGCCATATTGGATCCGCCATTTTGAATTTTTGATAAATGTCTTTAGATATGTAATCAGCGACTCAGAAAACCCCCAGATACCCAGTTTCATAGAAATCTACCGATTTTTTTTAATTTTCGTCCGCCATATTTGATCCGCCATTTTGAATTTTTGGTCAATGACTTTAGTANGTCCGCCATATTGGATCCGCCATTTTGAATTTTTGGTAATGACTTTAGTAATGTAATCAGCGACCCAGAAAACCCATAGATACCCAGTTTCATAGAAATCTACCGATTTTTTTTTATTTTCGTCCACCATATTGGATCCGCCATTTTGAATTTTTGGTAATGACTTTAGTAATGTAATCAGCGACCCAAAGATCCCCTAGGTAAGAAATGGTGTAAAGATCCATCAACTAGTATTTGTTTAAATAGTTTCGTCCAGCTAGATTTGCGATCCGAACCACTGTGCTGTGCGGCGTATACACGGCCTAACGTACAGAGTAACTTTATTATTCTTCGCGCAGGAAACATTATCGGACAATATTAAAGGTAGTGGAGACTAGCTCTTTTATTGAAAAAAGAAGCAAAAGAGAAAAGTGTACGATGCAAAGCGTGGATGACAAAAAAAAACAGTTATCTTAGAAAAATCTAAAATGTTCAACACGGAAATTTCGTATGAAAATTTAAGCTTCCTAAGGAACTCGCCATATGAAGGCCTTTACTTTTTTACTTTAACA
>NW_016229459.1:0-1271 GCF_001687245.7 Rhagoletis zephyria | reverse complement strand
ACTTGCGTACATCTTACGAAATTTTTCGTCATTTTGAGCCACGAAAGTTATAGTTGATTATACAAAACCTTTTTCGTACATACCACACTGGCCGGAGTTAAAATTTTTTTTGACATTTTCAAACTTTGTACAAGCATATGTTCTTCATGCTAATTGCAAGTTATGGTAAAACTTTTGGGCCGATCAGATAACCCTAATCCCGTCAGAGGCAACGTGTTAAAATGATTTTACAAATTTTTGTTTTGTATCTCCGAATTATGAAAAAGCATCTCTGAAGTGCAGAACATAAACGTTCTCAAATGAAAATATCGCCAACCAAAAGTTTTGTTAATGTAAACAAAATTGTAGTTAATATTACCAAATCATTGTTGAAAATATCAACCAAGGCTTTGTTACATTCACACTGATTCCTTTTCGAGTTTGAATTTGGTAATATTAACAATTTTCGGTTGTTTTTTCTCTCAGTGTATACTTTGTTTTTAGGAGAGGTGCCTGTGCATGCCAATCCAACATTTGAGCTCCAATATTCTAATTTGCCTCTTTCACGCTCAAAACAAATGCGATAACGGAAGCATTGCCTCGAAATTAAGCTCCGCGCAAGAGCAAACATCCTGAAATTGTTTTGTTAAATATGTTATAGTACTTTCCTTCGTCGGCTTCGTCAGAAATTTTTTGATCCTGTTTTCATGTGGGCTAGAAACCTTTCTAAGAAAAGTTGATAATTTATTTGATTACTTCATTCTACGGCTTTATCCACTTATGTACGTACTTGCGAACATCTTCGACTTCTTCAAATATTTAAATGTAAGATTTTTGTCCCCTTTTGAGTTGGAACAGTGGAACTTGGCTCCAAAAATTTCGTTTGGTATACGAACCTCATTTTATTAGAACTTTAGACGCTTTGGCAATTTTTCACAAAGCTAGCGAATTTCGCAAAGCGTATTGTACAATGTCTACCTACATACATACATAGATGCATTGCACATTTTTGGTAACGGCACAATACTACATACATATATTTAAATCTTGTTGAAAACTTTCTATTGGAGCAATGATGTAAAAGGTAGTAACAGAAAGCTGCAAGATTTTCACCAAGGAGCCGTAAATTCTTGTGTCTCACAACGTTCTATGTTTTTGTAGATTGTAGGGGAAACGGTTACGCATACGCCATGGTGGAGTTAATACAGTTAGCGCGCGTTCACCTGGCCTGTAGTCAGCACAGTGCGTTTGCCACGGATTAAGTAATGCAAAAATCAGCCCACATACACACA
>NW_016229458.1:0-1271 GCF_001687245.7 Rhagoletis zephyria | reverse complement strand
AACACATCCAACCACATCCGCCTGAAGTACACTGCAACAGTCCAGAAGCCTAAACTTAGTACTGGTGAAAAGCTCTCCATCCGTAAAGAGTTCACTGAAAGTGAGATAAAGTGGGCAGAGAAGAAGCTTCTAGTTACCATTTCGGTGGCGCAGTAATCCGTGAGATCTCGTAGAGCCAATAGACAACTTTGGGAGAAATACCAGATCTTTTACCAATAGCTTCCCTTACCTCGAAGTTTGACCTAAACGGCAACTTTTTGTCAAGAATCAAGCCCAAGTACTTGACCTTGTCAGATAGCTTTAGCGAAGGACAGCGTTAGGTATTTTATACTTTCTAGTGAATAGGACCAGTTCTGTCTTACTGGTGTTGACAGCGAGGCCACTTTTGGCCGCCCAGTTGCCCCAGCAGGAGGCTTCTGTTAAACGTTAAATTCTGTAGTTTTTCTTATTAAATATTTATATCCATAGAAATAACTTTTATTCATAATGTCACTGATTTACAGCGTTGAGGGAAGCGGCACATAACATAACATAACAGTTTGAATGATGCGGGATGAGGAGATGGTCGTTAATCAAAGGTGGTTCGTACCTACCATTTCCCCTTGGTAAAGCAAAGCAATTTATTTGTGTATGAGAAATATTTTTATTTTTTATNTTTTAGCTTAATGCTATGTATATATTCGCAAGTAATAAATAATTTCAATAGTTTGCTAAATTTTTTACAAGACGTAATTGCTTCGAGTGAAAATAAAATTCGATAAGGTTTCACGTAAATAAAAACTTAACAACAAGTGAATAACAATTAAAATATTTTTACATGAGTATGTATGTATGTTTAGGCATAGTTTTAAATATTTATACGTATGTATGTGTTTATATGTATGTATATAAATAATTTAAGATTTCAGAAAAATTTAAAAAAAAAACTTAACAAACTCAACGTAAAACGCGTACGCATCCGTAAAGCTAAAATTAGTATTTAGCAGAGTATGTTTTTTGGTTTATTTTTAGTTTAGCTGCTTATTTGTAAATTTATGAATTAGAATTTATAGTTTTAGTTTTACAGTGTTTTTATACAATTTAATATTTTTATTTAGTTAATTTTCTAAGCGCGTTTTTTTCATTTCTTTCGTTTGGTAAATCAATTTGCTAATTTGTATTTGTATTTGTATTTTTTAACTATCTGCTTTTTCATTAAAATTTTATTTATTTTTTCTTACATATATGTATATATTTAGAAACTCTTTTGTTATTATGTACAATTAAAATTT
>NW_016229457.1:269-1271 GCF_001687245.7 Rhagoletis zephyria | reverse complement strand
ATTGTTTGGGTGTAATACGCCTTTAATATCACTTATCAATTGTTCTATATATTATATATATGTCTAAATTTTCCGAATATATTTTTACTTTCTATTCTTACTAATCCATTGTTAGTTTGGATAATAATTTGATTATTAAAATGGTTTAAGCTAGTNAATCCATTGTTAGTTTGGATAATAATTTGATTATTAAAATGGTTTAAGCTAGTGCCTACCTTTCTTATGGTTTCAGTGGGTGAGCTGAGTTGAGAGTGCTGCGATTCTGAGTCGGTTAATTGATTAATTTGTTGCCGACTTAGTGCGTCTGCAACTATGTTTTGCAAACCTGGTTTGTATACCAATTTGGCACAGTATTCTTCTATTTGGTTTTTCCACCTTTTTAGTTTATTATTAGGGTTCTTCCCTGAAATAGAGTAGGTTAAGGACTGATGATCCGTGTAGATTGTAAGGTCTGATCGTCCATATAAATAGTTCCTGAGTTTTTGTAGTGCCAAAATTATGGCTAATAACGTTCGTGCTATATTTTTGTTCCGTTTCGCTTAGTGTTCTGGATATAAAACAAATGGGATTTCTACCTTGGGATAACACAGCTCCTATGGCAAAATTACTTGCGTCCGTGGTTAAATCAAAGGGTTTATTGAAATCGGGTTGAAAGAGTTCGACTTGTGCTTGTAATTCCTTTTTTAATATATTCATCGCTTTTATGGCTTCCTCATCTAATTTTATTTGCATTCTTTCACTTTGATTTTTCTTTACGAGACCGTATTCTCCTCTTAAAAACAATGTTAGGGTTTTAGTAATCTTGGCGTAGTCTTTGATGAATTTTCTATAATATCCTGCTAGTCCTAAAAATGATCTTAATACTTTCAGATTCATAGGCACCGGGTAATTTTTTATGGTCTCAATTTTTTTGTGGGTCTACGGTTATTCTGTTATGTTTAATAATATGTCCTAAATATTCAGTGCTGTCTTTGAAAAAATGAGATTTTTCGTATGAAATCT
>NW_016229457.1:0-157 GCF_001687245.7 Rhagoletis zephyria | reverse complement strand
TATTGAAGGTGCGTTCTTTAGTCCAAACGGCAGCCTTAAGAATTCATATTTTGCTCCGTTTATGCTAAAGGCTGTCTTTTCGGTGTCTGACTCCTTGGTGTTAAAAATAGTTGCTTTACCTTAATTCTGTATTGTCATGTTGACATCGGGTATGGGA
>NW_016229456.1:0-1271 GCF_001687245.7 Rhagoletis zephyria | reverse complement strand
ATGGGAAGGAATGGCACTATGGTAAAATAGTCGAAATTGTTAATGGCCGGTCATATATTATCATAGATAGTGATAACAATTATTTTAGACGCAATCGACGCCTTATTGCTCAGGCTCGAAACGAAGACTTCAGTGCTAGTGATTTGTTACGCGGAAAACTTAGGCAATTATCAGAACTATGGAACGAATAATAGGCTACCAACGCAGATTACTGGGCTTGAAAATAATGTTAACGGGGATAGTCACACCAGGATTGAAAATACTCTAAGCAATAACGCGATTTGTAATGTGCATGAATCAATGATCTCGGATGAGAATGAAGCTCCCAGTACAATAGCCGAAGATATAAAGATTCAGAAACAACTAGTTCAAGCATNCGCTGCTCGCACCGGCAGTTATTTTTTGGTGGACTTCTTAAAACTAAATTACCGATCTCAAACTCGCTTTTGATCAGAAACCACATAAAGGAATCGATAATTCAAAACAAATTTAAACAAAAAAGAGATAAATAAAAATATTATTATGACCGCAACGCTAAGGCGCTACCGGTATTGAGGGTGGGTGATTTAGTAATTTTCATGAAAAATGGGAAGGAATGGCACTATGGTAAAATAGTCGAAATTGTTAATGGCCGCTCATATATTATCATAGATAGTGATAACAATTATTTTAGAAGCAATCGACGCCTTATTGCTCAGGCTCGAAACGAAGACTTCAGTGCTAGTGATTTGTTACGCGGAAAACTTAGGCAATTATCAGAACTATGGAACGAATAATAGGCTACCAACGCAGATTACTGGGCTTGAAAATAATGTTAACAGGGATAGTCACACCAGGATTAAAAATACTCTAAGCAATAACGCGATTTGTAATGTGCATGAATCAATGATCTCGGATGAGAATGAAGCTCCCAGTACAATAGCCGAAGATATAAAGATTCAGAAACAACTAGTTCAAGCATTCCAAATGTAACAACGCCAGAAACGTATAGAACAACGGTGGGCCAACGGGGCTGTTTAAGAAACAAATACCACCGCAAATTCAAAAAGACGTTTTTAATTGAGTATAAAAAGTATGCCCAACATTTTAACTGCCTTGATAAATTTTTATACAGAAACTATGTTTTAAACTATGAAGCCAATATCAAGTCGAATCTTAAAGCTTTCTGGCGATTTATAACNGGATGAGAATGAAGCTCCCAGTACAATAGCCGAAGATATAAAGATTCAGAAACAACTAGTTCAAGCATTCCAAATGTAACAACGCCAGAA
>NW_016229455.1:0-1271 GCF_001687245.7 Rhagoletis zephyria | reverse complement strand
CTGACATTGTTGGCGGTGTTAATGCTGGATCCTAGGTAGACAAAGTCCTGCACTCACTTCAAAGTTATAACTTCCAATAGGGACTAGTCTCCAAATATGCGAAGACTTTTTATATGTTGGCCAGGAGATGCTTTATCTTGTCCTCATTAAATGATAGACCAACCTCTTTAGGTTCTGTACTAAGCTGAAAAATGCTGCGCTAACATCCTTGGGTTTTAGGCCAACGATGTTCTTATGCTGTACATGGTGCCGTGCGATTAAGATTGGCAGCGCTTATGACGCTTTCCCGTATCAGGTTGATTGATATATCATCTATATATCGTCGTTTAAAGTACAAAACCGCGTATCAACAAAATGCAAAACCGCGTATGTCAGGTTTCAAATAAAACAGGTAATTAGAGATACCAATTGTTTTCTAGACTCATAGAGTAAGTTTAGCTAATTTTTAATTTAAAAATTTTAACAACAGTCCTTACAAAACACTTAATGATCAGATGAAAAACGTATGAACATGCAATATATTTTACTTTGTAATTAAGTTAAATTCGACTTTTCAAACAGGTGACAACCCTCTGAAAATATTTTGGATCTTAAACCTATTTCGTCTGACATCCCTATTGTGATGCATATGCGTGCCCCATCAATTCACTTAATTCAAGTTGAATTTGACTTTTTAAATAAGTGGCAACCCTCTTAAAGGTAGTTTGGAAATAATGCTTTTACAAAAATATTTGGATTAGCACACATATTTTAATGATTCATTTAACTTATTAAATAATTTTATTCAAATTTTTNGCTCCTCTGTACACTCTTTGTGGTACATAAATTTAAGTGAACTTTCCACATCTCCTTTAAGTTACTTTGCTAAAAAAGCATCGTACACTCAGCTGCGAAATTTTTAATGAAAAACTTAAACAACTACCGAAGAATCGGCAAGTGCTGATGCCACAACATATTTTTCTATGCTTCAGCAATTCCCATACTAGCCAACATACAAGTCATAGTACATAAAGCAGCTAAAACGAAAGAGTTGAGCAACGAACCCGAAAGAATAAATTCTATTCTAGTAAAATGTTAGAAAAAGAAATAATGCAATAATTACTTTGCGCATTTATTGCAAAACTCTTGTGCCGATATACATATGTAGATACTTACATATATAGAAAGCAAAAAAGCTAAGGTGCTCTGAACAATCTAGAACATGTAGAGGAAATGCAGCATTTACATACATAAGTACATGCTGCAACAAATGTTCAGAATCACTCAAAAGT
>NW_016229453.1:0-1271 GCF_001687245.7 Rhagoletis zephyria | reverse complement strand
TAGCTGCTTATGAATACGACGCTGAATTTTGGGCACGGAGTGCTAATGGGTAGCTATTACTACTTACTACTGCTCGCCTGTTTTATCGAGTTGTCTTTCTGCACGATTCCATTCCCAGCACCTGAAATGCTATACATACATACATACAGACGGGTATATATATGCACATACTTACCATACATATGTATGGCATACCTAACCACGCCAACCTGATTCTTCGCATTATTTCAGGTAATCTTCCAACTGTAGCACACAGCAAACTGCTGTGAACTGCTTGACTCATTTGGTCCGACGCGTCGGTCCCAAGCAAGCCGTCTGAGTCAACACAATGGCATATGACGAGCATATATTTAGTTGTAATGATGATGCACACCAAAGGTAGTATGTATTTACTATTAACCAAAATGAAACTTCTTCTGTGTTGTATTCAATTTGGTTTTACCTCTGAGCGATGAGTTTGAGATTTCTCAAAATCTGTACATAATAGCGTCGAAAACCAACCGAGTCAGTGGAATGTAAAAAAAAGAAAAGGTACAGAAACAATTTATCAGGAAATAAAATATCCAAAGAAAGACTGAGCAAATCGATTTTTATGGAGGTACACAGGTACATATACATACACACGTATATATTACATTTATGTAAATTTTTCTCATAAAAGTNATCCGGATCAACTCGGGAATTAACTGCAGTTGATCCGAATTAAGTCCGAGTTAATCCGGATCAACGTTGCTGTCTGTTTAAGCTCTTACAGAACTTCACTACTGAATAGCTTTAAAGCAGCGCTGGGCAGAGAGAGAGCTTTTACTCTGCTCGCCTCTGTAAAAAAAATGTATAGAGAGCTTAAAAGAGCTTTGCCCTCGGGCAAGGCAGTGCCCATCAGTGCTTTAAAGCCATTATGTGTAGGACCGTCGTTGATTTGATGAAGCTTTCGACGAGTCCCAATAGATAATTTCAGGACCTTTAACGCTCTTCTAAAATGCCTTCAAGGTCAATTGGGCTTCAACTCTACATCGCTTTCTCCTTTTTTTCGTACAGAGTGATGCAAATTGAAGTGATTAGCGTAGATTATAAATAGAAAGCGACCTTCTAGAAGCCATGCAGGCAAGCACTTTTTTCAGCGCTTCTTGGGTAGGCCTTTTAGAATGGCTTCATTTAAGAAAGCTTACCTAACTTATCTTCTTGGGTACTTTGCATATAAAAAATAAGCATATATGTACTTCCAGGGTTAAAATTGATAGCCGACAGATCGAATATCCAGTATCTGTAAT
>NW_016229451.1:0-1271 GCF_001687245.7 Rhagoletis zephyria | reverse complement strand
TACCAAAACAGCAATTGCTGTTATAATTTAACGTTTCCATTAAAAAATTTTTAAGATTTCTATCATCTCATAACTGTTAGAAATTAACACGATCGAATTCGTTGAATTAAACGGATTTAACGGCTTGCTCAGCAGATATTATTGAAAATAATAATCATTTTTAAGTTCGTGGACATTCCTGATTAAGAACATCTTAAATCCGGTTATGCCTTTTTCGCGTAAAATATGGGTTTTCCGACCACTGTGTGACACCCAAATTTTAATTTTTCATACAGTATCTTCTGCATAATTTAAATAAGTTCAGCTTTTTCGAGATGGCAAAATATTAAATTTTTTAAATATTTTCAACAAAAAATAATTTTCAACTACAATCTTGTTAAACCCTTTTCGGGTGACACCAAAATATACGTACTTAAATTATCTAATTCTCTAAATTCAAGCTGCATTAAAATTTTAAAACGGGTGGCAACTCTGCTACATGCAACGTCTGACTTCCAGCCGATGCCCTTAATTTAAGATAAAATTTAGAACAGGTGGCAACCCTCCTACATGTAGTTTAGAAATAAAATATCTTCAATGCAGTTTCGATTGATATCCATATTTAAGGAATTCACTACATTGAATTTAACTTTGTAAAGAGCTGACAACTCTCTTTTAAATCTNGTCGATGTTTTTGCGAAAACGCCTATCGACCAATTGCAAAATCGCCTAAATTGCCATTGTGACAAAAATGAGATTTGGTAACCCTGAACTCCAGGGATCGAGATTTATGCATAAGAATCGTAAAATCGGTATTAGAACAACAGATTTGTAAAATAATTGCAAGAGAAAATTCCGCCTATCAAGGCAATTCCTTCAAAGAAAACCTGTTTTTTCGCTCTCCTGTAAAATTTGAAAGATAGGCGTTTTTGCAATTGGCCGATGGGCGGTTTTGCAAAAACATCGACGATATTTAAATTATCTAATTCTCTTAATTAAAGTTGAATTAAAATGCAGTTTAAAATACAGTTTTTTCATATTCAGAATTTATTTTTTAATAATTTTTTTATATATTGAGTTTATGAATAAAGCCTTTTCAAAACCATTTTGATCGCTACCCATATTGTAATAATTGATTTAACTTATAAATAATTTTTATTTAATTATTTATCAGGTGGCAAGGTGGTTTCAAAAAAAAAACGCTACTGCACATCTATAGGCCAAGGCTTTTAATTGTATACCTCTTGTTTTAAAATCGAACTAATGATATGACAAAAAAGTTTTCGCGTATT
>NW_016229450.1:0-1271 GCF_001687245.7 Rhagoletis zephyria | reverse complement strand
GGTTTTCTTTGCTGCTTTTTGTTGCCGGAGCCGCCCAGGGTGAGCCGGCAAACCAGGGATTGGTCTTGATGCGATTTCGACGGCGGCGGCTGCTGCCACCGGTCACCGTGATGGGGCCACAGTGGCTGCTGCCACTTCCACTTCCGCTGCTTTCATTGCTGCCTGAAGAGGTGGTCGGACTTTGGCTGCCAAAGTGGTTCTGCTTTCCCTCTGAAGAGGGTGACCACTGGTGGTGGTGATCATGGTTTTGGTAGTAGGCGGTGGTGGTGGTGGGCGACAGTGAGGAGCTTCGACGGTGGTGACAGTCGATTTGGTCGTAGATGTGCTCCACAGTTTTCGGCTGTTGCTGTTGTTGCTGTTGCTGCTGATGGTGATGGTGATCACCACTAGAACCAGCACTCTCTGGTCTGTGACCTTCACTACGAGGTGAAGGTGACCGAGGGTGATGGTGTGGACTGCTGTACAGCGATGACTGCTGAGCAACAATGGTCTGAAATGGCGCCCTCGTCCTAATGGCAACCACTTCGTAGGAGGTGGGAGAATTATCAGCATTCAGCGGTACGGTCTTCAGTCTACAGCCGAAGCTAATGTACGGGCTGAATTCGGCGTCGCTGACGCGTACTGCGGCCGCCGTTTTCGCCGCCATCAGCTGCTGCTGCTGTCGCTGCTTTTTGCCGTTCTCCTTTCGCTGCCTGGCCTTGGCCTCGGCCAGGCCCGGGGTGCTTCGTTGGCTGCTTCGCCAGCTCAGCTTCCGCTCCAGCTGCTGGATCAGCTTCATCCTTTTGAGAGGGAAGTGTCTGAATTCTGTTGAAAAGAAGGGATTCTTTCTAGTTTTTGATGATCTTTTTTGAGAGTTGGTACTAACCTAGGGTGGGGGCACTACTGCTTCAACTGGTGACTTTGCTGATCTGCTGGCTCTCACCTTCTTTGTACACTTTCACTTTTTGTACAAAGTGTAAAGAAAGGAGAGAGGATGATGGCACGCTGGTTGATGATGGATCGCTGGCTGCACAGCAAGTTACTTNAAAGTGTAAAGAAAGGAGAGAGGATGATGGCACGCTGGTTGATGATGGATGGCTGGCTGCACAACAAAATTGTGCTCAGCTTTGATAAGCACCACTGTGTTGACTGACACTGTGTTGACTGATGATCTTGTGCAAACACCAGCACGACACCTCTACTACAACTAAAACACCTATTAGCACTAAACAACAGGCGCACTCACTGATAAGAGTGAGGCTGAGCTGCGGCTTTATCAATTGACAGACAGA
>NW_016229449.1:0-1271 GCF_001687245.7 Rhagoletis zephyria | reverse complement strand
AAAAATTTGGTTTTTTGCGCTCCTTTACTTTTCCTGTTATTCTCTTTTAATCAGCGCATTTTGCTTATNACGGACGGACGGACAGACAGTCACCGCTTAATCGATTTCTCTTTTTATTCTGATCATTTATGTATACATTTGTCTACATCTATCTCGATTCGTTTTGCCTGTTACAAACAACCGTTATGTGAACAAAGTTATAATACCCTTGTGCACAAGTGCGCTCGGGTATAAAAAGTGAATTGAAATTGGAAGGAGGCAAAAAACAATTGATATAGTAAGTGTTTATTGTGCTTGTGCTTGTGTGAATGTGTTTTGTACATACATTTCCATTCTTATTTGACGTTAGTTTTGTTGTTGCCATTCTTTGGACTAAAAATTTGGTTTTTTGCGCTCCTTTACTTTTCCTGTTATTCTCTTTTAATCAGCGCATTTTGCTTATGCTCTAGCATTTTGACACTTTTCAGATTTTAGTCCAAAAAGATAAGGAATGAACCTATTGATATCAACGAGTAGTGTTGCTTAGGGCTGCCAGACGTCACGGTCCAACCTTAAAATATCCCGGGTTTAGTTTAAGTGTTTGAATATAAGTTCAAAAATAACTACACTGAGAGAAAAAACGCGTTGTAATATTAAGAAAAATGTTATGAATTTACGGGAGGGAAATAACGCATAGGAAACATGAATATTTTTTATTTGATTATCGTTTTAAAATGCTCGTATTTAAAAATAATACCTTCATACCACGCACGCGTGGTGTTGAATCAAACTGAACATTTGAATGCACATTTACATGTGTGGCTGTAGCTGAGTGCGCGAAGATGCTTGCCACAATTTCAAATCCCATTACAGGCAGCATGGAATTTAAATATATTTTTTTGAACTTAATTATGAAAAAGCATCTGTTAAGGTCAAAGCGCTTAATTTTAATAAATATTGGCGTATTTGAATTGAATATTTCTATACTAAATACTAAAATTCGAATACCTAAATGTATTACGAGTTGGGTTGGTGCTCTTTCATATGCGTATTTTTTTTTAAATTTAGCACGTTTTGCACAAGCAATAGTTGATGATTAATATAAGTACATATGTACCTATTTAAATATTTTAAAATGACATGCACTTAGTTTTACAATTATATTAAGCAAAAGCCAGAAGTTTTGAAACAAGTTCACAGCAACAAAAAAAATGACTCATATTTTAATGTTATCTTGTACTTAATTGTTTTTCTTTCATGAAACCATATATCGATGGCTGAGTGGAAGATCG
>NW_016229448.1:0-1271 GCF_001687245.7 Rhagoletis zephyria | reverse complement strand
TTCGTAGAAAATGTGAAAATTTTCACTCTTTCGAACCCTCATGAAAGCTAATTAATTTTAGCAAACTCTACTCAAAACACTCTACGCGCATAGATAGTCGGAAAAACTCTACTACTCAGGCCTGGCAAGGGCCTGTAAAAGAAAGAGAGCCAGCAATTTGGATGGCTTTTATCTACGCACTTTCTACAAACACTAACTGAAAAACAGTTTTTAGGCAAATTCGTGTTAAACTCAATAGGTATATCAAGAAGCATCTAACTTACGGCAGTTTGTGTTAACAAAAAAAAACGTTTTATTTCTTAGTCTAGCGTTTTTCTGATCAGTAATTTTCCGCAAATAATAGGTTTTTTCTAGGACCTGAAAATTAGCCTTTGTTTCAGTGATAGATAGCCCCTTCATTCGACCCAAATATCTTACCACCCAAACATTTCTTTGGGTTTTGTAACAGGAAGTACTCACTGAGGGATAAATTTGGTGCATATGGTGGATGAGAATTTGTAGCCCAATTGATGGAATTTATTCTGTGGTGACAACACACGTGCTTATCTCAGAAAACTTTTCAAGAACTTCCTACTTAAGAATTTTATTGAAGGACACCTTATTTCAGAATTTGGTTAAAGAATGCGCCATCTCAGCTACCGATTCAAAAACGCCCTATCTCAGCACATTTTCAATGTATTTTCAGCTGCGGCAAAGCGTTTTTGAATCGAATTCTGAGATATGGTGTTTTTCAATAAAATTCTGAAGCTTGGCGTTCTTGAAAAGTTTTCTGAGATAACGTTTTTCGAACTGGTTGCCGAGATAGGTCGATCTTTCACTCATGTATCAATATACACATTTTTCATTCATTTTATTTTATTTTTATTCGCCAATTTTATAGTATTTAGTGTATGAATGCAATTACGGCAACCACAATTGCGCCTTATGAAGACCATCCTGCCGGTCCAACATTGCACCAATTTGCTCCGCATAGCCGGCCTTATCGCGCCAAGAACGGGTCGTATGCTGGTTTCCAACTGGTCACTCGTGACTAGTTTATCGGCGTAGACCATTAACTTGACGTAACCCCACAAAAAGTAATCTAACGGATTCAAAACACATGATCTAGTTGACCAACTCCATTTCTTGATATGATTCGGCCACCAAAGTTCGTCCCAATAAAGTGATAAGAACCATTTAGTCCTTAGACGATTGATATTGACGTGGGGAATCATATAGTCGAAAAGAATTTGCCTGCTCATATGGATGGACAGAGCACATGTGTTCAAGTA
>NW_016229447.1:0-1271 GCF_001687245.7 Rhagoletis zephyria | reverse complement strand
TCAAGCTCACAGGTCGAAGAAGTCCGCTTGTGGCTGCACTAGGAATGTTAGTCCCGGGATCCCGGGATCTTGGCCTTTTTTAGGTCTCGAAAATCCCGGGATTCTTGGAAATTCCGGGATTTGTAATTTGCACTCATGGCAATAATGGACACTCCTTTTCTTGACCAGCAGTGGAATTCTGACAATCGTTACGCTAAGTTTTCGTCGCTAAAATTCTCTAAATGAAAAGCATCTGGGCCTAAAAGTATACAATATGGAAGAGTAACACAAGCGATGCGTAATCAGCCAAATCCTGCAGTGTGGCGGGCATGTAATTAGATGTTGGGTGTTGTNGCTGCAGTACTGGCTATATTTCTTTTTTTTATTTAATAATTAATATTTTTTATAAATGTCTAGCTCATTATACATATAACACCGTGCGATAGTAAATTTTACACGCAGAAATCAATAAATTCGCGAAACCATAGGCCAAATATAGTAAAATTGCGTTTTAAGATTTTCGCTCTAACGTAAGTAATTCAAAAATTATTTTAAAAATTCTGTGAAATGTGCTTAGAGAAGAAATATGGGTATCAAGTTAAAGGGGGAAATTCTGTAGAATTTAAGCAGACTCAATTTTTTGGTGGATAGGGACTGGTAAATATCGAAAATATCCTTCTTAAATTGTATCCTTGAAATTTCGCAATATTTCTTTTTGACAAAATTATATGTTAAGGACTTATATAAACTCGATAACAACCTCGAATTTCGTCCTGCTAACTTAATCAGCTGAAAAAATTACCTATTCGTCCCTGGGAATCCAAAAAATTTTAATTCTTTTAATTCTATTCTACAATGCATTGAATTTTTTAAATTTAATTTTTCGATTTAAGTTGTTGAAAAGTAATGAATACCTAAACCCCGGGATCCCGGGATTGTGATTACGACATCCCGAAAATCCCGGAATCGTAAAAAGCGAAAACGTTAACATCCCTATTCTGCACACAGCCATAAATCAGAACGGCGGCTTTTTTATTTTACCTACAGTGTTGTTGTTAGTGCTATTGCCGCAACGCTTTATTGCGGTTGTCTTTTTTACCCATTCACTACACGTGATTCTCAAAAGAGGCTAAAAGTGGCCTGAAAACACAACTGAGGAAAAATTATATATAACTAATGTGACCAACTATTTCATAGCTCGAAGAAGTACAGAAAATGAAAGCCAAAAATAGTATGAAAGTAGTGAGAAAGTGACAAAAGCAGAATATGCAAAAACAGTAACAGTGTACCAA
>NW_016229446.1:0-1271 GCF_001687245.7 Rhagoletis zephyria | reverse complement strand
AATTATTTTTTGGTTTTACACTTAAGAATTCCAAATTACGGAGCATTTTGATTAACTGAGAAAAATAAAAATATGTACAATATAAATGCATTCATTCAGGGCCGGTAGCAGGATTTTTTTTTTTTTGGGTATATGAAAAGTCATTCGTAACAACCAAGAATATCATTGTTTTATTTGGAAACATTCAGCATATTTGATTTAATTATGGATATATTTCACCACAACTCAAAGAAAAGTCTCATGATGCGTTATTTACTAAATTATTCTGCTTTCAATAATCCAATTCGCCGAGGTACAGATACAAATTCTTTTAATACTGAGTCACCATCAACATCCAGATTACGATGAATATTAAGAGAAGCTAGCACATTGAGACGATGTTCTTTCATAGTTGATCTCAAATAAGTTTTTAGGTGGCGCAAAGTTGAAAATGTTCTTTCACCCGCGGCAGTCGTATAAAGTAAAACAGCTATAACTTTAGGTACTTGATTAACATTTGGAGAGCATCAAATGAATTTTGAACATTTATCCCAGCAATTAGTTTTCTCCAAAGTTAAACTTTAGTTGTCCACATTTCAGGCACCGAATCATGTAAAATGGATATATAATTCCCAAACAGTTCACTACAAGATAATTTATCAAAATTTGGAGTTTTTTCG
Organism: Rhagoletis zephyria; assembly: GCF_001687245.7. NCBI lineage: Eukaryota > Metazoa > Arthropoda > Insecta > Diptera > Tephritidae > Rhagoletis > Rhagoletis zephyria. Next base: position 612 of record NW_016229446.1, on the reverse strand, counting down.
GAAAAGAGGCAAGCAAAATTAGACAAAATATCCCGGTGTCATAGAAATCGATCTCACAAATGCATAATGAAAAGATCTAGGTACGGTATGTAAATCACGATTCGGTAATACCCTTCAAAATGCTTCAGAGTGATTCTAATCTGTTGTGTTTCGTTACCTTGTATGAGCGAAACTAAACGATATTGAAACGTTTGCTACTGTTTGTTTGCGTTCTCTGGCTCGGTTTCTGATGATATTCATTGAATTATTTTGCCAAATCATTACTAAATAGAGAAGCGAAGGATGTTCTGGACCACACAAAACACCAACAAAATTCTGTTGAAAACATGGAAATCCGAATTTTTTCTCAGTTTTAATGGATAATCTAAGATTTATCGTTTTGTATTTTAGAAAAAATTAGGAACATGTTGAATACAAATTTTGAACGTTTATTATAGGTTTCAAAATAAAGTGCCATTGACATTGGTTATTTTGCTACACCAACATTACGTTGAATTTTTGTACAAAAATAGATCTTTCATCCATTCATATTAAATTAGTATTACAGCAGTAACTTATAGTAACTAAAAATAATAAAAAGTTATAAAATTATTAGCACTAATAGCTGATACC
>NW_016229445.1:0-1271 GCF_001687245.7 Rhagoletis zephyria | reverse complement strand
ACGTTTACACAGGAGATGTAAGGCCATTTTCTCCTCTTTGAAAATAGCTTTGGAAAGGCACGCCGAGTCTTTCTGAATATCTTCCTATGTTTTATTCTTGGACAGTACCCTGTTAGAGCCCTGGGTTTCAGGTTATCTTTCTTAAGCGACGTGCAGTGAGCGCTGTCATATGGTGTCCTGTCAAATCATAGCAGACGTTTGCCCCATTTTATAATGCAGGCCACTACATAATCATCCAGGAGAATTGATCTAACGACTGCTATAAATATCTGTCTACAAATCCAGGGATTAAAAAAAGCCTACCCATAATGCTGAACTAAATTCCCATTTAGTATGTACACTCGGCTAGAATTTTGTAACAACACCGTTGGAGTTACGGAATGTTTTTTATACCTTCTCGCAAAAAAAAGATGCGCTCTACAATGCTTGAGTCGACGCTGAGGCCACATCGCGGGAACCAGCCGGTACAATCCGAAGTGTTGGCTGCTTTAGCTCGCTTAGCGTTTGCAGAGACTTTTCCCTGAACGCGATTCCAACGCCATTGGCATGTGCAACGAGTTTTCTACACCGCAATACGTCTTCGAAGAAGCGTGCTGTCGGTTAGGTTCCACAGAAGTGGAACGTATCCCTTGTCACAAGCCTCGAACTGGCCTCGCCTTCACTGGTCGGTCTGTAGCAGAGTATCTGATCGATAAACTGCATACAATCCCCAACCTTAGAGCGCTACGAATCAGAAGTATTTAACGCTGAGAAACTTCTCAAGATAAGCGAACAAGCTATGAAGTACGGTCTCCGTAGACTAACCTTTTCCATACAACTCATTGTTCAGATACGAGTAAACATATGTGACATAACTTCCACATCTAAAGAGCTGAGTACGTGGATTAGAGTAACCTAAAAATAATCAAGGTTAGTTTAATATATTGGCAAAGCTGGTAATTTTTGAATCTCGTTCGGACCAAGGACTGAATTCTGGACCTACCATCGACCATGTTGCCGTCGCTTTCGTTTGCTTAAAGTTCTGAAAATAAAGCCTCGGCCACCCTAATGGATGTATTTATATATATATTTATGTGTAGTTGTGTTTATGCTTCCTACCTGCCTACCAATCCTGTCTGCCTCATTGCTAGGCTAAAAGCAATTTCCCTGATGCAAGTCATCGCTAAAGTGCCTGCTTTATGTGCCATTTTGTGGCGCCGTTCTCATTTTTCACTTATTTGTATCAACTTCATTAAATCAGCTTTTAAATTTTGTGTATATATATGTAATTG
>NW_016229444.1:0-1271 GCF_001687245.7 Rhagoletis zephyria | reverse complement strand
TTATAATACCATTTCATGCTCATGAAAGGTATAAAAATTGACTTTAATAAGGAAAATAAATAAGGTTGAGCTTTAGTCTTACCAAACGAAAACCATCAGGCAATTTCTATTGCGGTCAAACATTGAAGATCTGTTTTGGATTATTCTCGGCATCTTGTATGCTATTCATACGTGTTGCAAAACACGCGCGCCAGTGTCTGATTTTTTCCTGATAAGCCATTGCATGGAGGTCTTGTGTCAACGCTCTAATATGTTCGTCCTCATCTTCCACTATTGAAAATGACCTCTGCTTTCGTTTTTTCAAATTACCGTCTGAAGTCTTTGTCTTTCTATTGAAATTTGTTTTCCAATTCATGAATTTGTTGTATAATTTGCCCAACGGAGCTGCGTTTTTTCGCTCAAGATAATAGGATGACTGAAAGGGTAAAATTAATTTTAATGTTCATTCTGTGATAATTTTTTAAGATATAATACAGACGGAAAGGAAATGAAATGAAGTCAGAATAGTTGTTTACCGCCAAATCGCCAGGGAATACTTCGCAAATTTGAAGTGAAATAGAAGCCCAATTAGTAACGGAAAGATCGTGGTTGTTCATATTACAATATTGTAAAACCGATTCAACTAATAGCTTGCGTACGTTATCATCCAAGGCCTTTTCTTTTTTGTATGTTTCAACCATGCCTTTTCCGTAAGAATTTGAATTAATAATACAAATCAAATTGATTGATATCTTGGCCACCAGAACTTGACTGTTGATATCAGTGGCGGATCCAGCGGAGGGGTTTTGNGTTGTTCATATTACAATATTGTAAAACCGATTCAACTAATAGCTTGCGTACGTTATCATCCAAGGCCTTTTCGTTTTTGTATGTTTCAACCATGCCTTTTCCGTAAGAATTTGAATTAATAATACAAATCAAATTGATTGATATCTTGGCCACCAGAACTTGACTGTTGATATCAGTGGCGGATCCAGCGGAGGGGTTTTGGGGGTTAAACTACGTGTCAGTCAGTGGCGGACCCACGGGCGGTATTTTAATATGGCGGATATGTATGTATAATATGGCGTCTATGTATTAAAACACCCCCCGTGGGTCCGCCACTGACNCCCCCTCTCTGGATCCGCCACTGGTTGATATCCTTTGAAATTTGTGAAATAATACCAAAATTGTTTCCCCGACCTTCACTTGATTGGGTAGATTTATCACACTGAAGATGCTTGTTCGCCAAAAAAGGGGATGTAGTGGACTTTTCAAAGGATTTGATCCAT
>NW_016229443.1:0-1271 GCF_001687245.7 Rhagoletis zephyria | reverse complement strand
TAATGTTCGGCTCCGCCCGAACTTAGACTTTCTTACTTGTTATAAAAAAATAATGTTTTGGTGCGTAATAAACGCATTAAATAGCTTACACAAATTGTTGATTATGTAGGTACTTGCATGGGCGTAGCNCCGGGTATTTAATGTTCGGCTCCGCCCGAACTTAGACTTTCTTACTTGTTATAAAAAAATAATGTTTTGGTGCGTAATAAACGCATTAAATAGCTTACACAAATTGTTGATTATGTAGGTACTTGCATGGGCGTAGCCAGGTAGGGGCAGGGGTGCTCGATTCATTCGATTATTTTAATATTGTGAGAAAATAGTTTGCTTTATAACGAAAGTGTGCATAAGCGTAGGGTATTAAACTAAACAAATTAGTCGAGCCTATGTATGTATGTATATATATATNAATCATGCCACATTTTACGTTGGGCTAGCGAGGACCAATTATGCGGCTAATGCTCCTGTTGTTAGAGCTCTTAAAGAGTTTAACTTGCTCCCAAATTCTTCAATTTTGGACTTCTCCTTCTGTGAAAAAAGATTTAAAATGCTACTAAATGACCTGTTAAATTAGTTGGTAGTCTATCTTAACCTGTAACTAGTCTGTAAGAGATGTAATAATTTCAAGACTAAATAAATGTATTAAATTAAATTAAATATACATATATATATATTAGGGTGGTACTTAAGATATCAACATCGTGGGGCACCTCTTAATATAGTTCTAAGTCCAAAGTAAAGACATCCACGAAAGTTTTCAACAAAATACTACAGTTTGAAAAGTTTAAAACCTTTTTAAAAACAAACATTCGACAACGAGCGAGTTTATGAATTTATGTAAATAGGTTTCAATAATTTTTCAAATTTATCAGATTTCAAGTAAGAGTTTTGTCGATTTTTTGCAATTTTAAAATTTTCCAAACCCTAGTATTTTGTTGAAAGATTTCCATGGATGTCTATTTTGTACTTAGAACTGAATAAAGAGGTGCCCGCCCCATGATGTTGATATTTTAAGGACCACCGTAATACAGTATCGGTCATATTTATAGCACCCCCCTTTCAAAGTCCTATTTTTTCCCACTTATTTTAAAAAATTTTCAATTCAAATACAGTTCATTCTCTAACAAAACAAAAAGATTGTCAAAATTGTAAAAAGTGGTACATTTGTAAAATTTTTGTGATTATTGCAAAAAATCAAATTTGGATTTATATGGTGTTTGTTTATAAGAGTAGATAGATTTATATCGTGCTTTTGCAAACTTTCGTTATAA
>NW_016229442.1:0-1271 GCF_001687245.7 Rhagoletis zephyria | reverse complement strand
GAAAGTCTATAATTTGAACACTTAGAATATTCTGGAGGTATTTGAAGGGGGTTTTCACGCATTTAAAAGTTAAATTCAAATTATTTAATAAGTTATATATATTATTAAAAGATGTGTATCAATTTTAAATGGGTTTGGAAAGGCTTTTTTCAAAACTACATTTAGGAGGGTTGCCACGTATTTTTTTTAAATCAAATTCAACTTAATTCATCAGTAAATTGAAATGTGTAGCCCAATGTCAGACGAAAGAGATTTAAGAGGATTTTGGCTTTGAAAATGCTTTCGAATTGCAACCTATCATTTAATAAGTCATATCTACTGAGTATGTACATTTCGAGGGCTGACCTATGACCGGCTGCCGAGATAGATTGATCTTCCACTCAGCTGTCGAACTTCGAAAAAATGAGATGTCGAAATAAAGAGCTTGGCCTGAGGAATGAGGAATAACGTTTAATTTTTTGAAGTTAGAAAATGTGTATCGTTACAGGGGGATTTGAAATTAGAGGAAACTAACCATATATTATTATTATTATATTAACCATGCAAGAGGTTCACTGCACCCAGAAACGGCTGGACGGATTTAGTTGAAAATTTGCACACGGGTCACTTATAAATGTGACTTTCATTTGAACTATTTTTTAAGGTTGCCACCTGTTTAAAATCACAAATTCAATTTTGGCGTTTTAACGCCATGTGGGCTTACTAGTAATATATGCAGTAATACGGGTAATAGAGAAAGAAGAAGTTTCGCTTTAGTCGCGCGTGGAATCCATGCACAAGTTTTTTTCTTAAGTTAAGGTAATATTAGTAAGTATTTATTCGCTGTATCCACCAGAATTACGGGGTTATTTCCAGTTTTTTTTTTTTTAATTTGGAAACTAGTTCAAAAGACGGTATGTTAGATTATGGCGTAGCATTCAGCTCCCCTTTGGCCAAAATGTTTTTAAAAGAAAAACAATTTTTTTTTAAATATATTAATGCCACTTTTTCTTATATTAACCTATGCATTTATAAAATTGTCTCGGTATTTTTTTTTTTTAATGACGTCTGCCAGCAATGCGCGTATCTCGCACATAATAATAAATTGTCTGTGTTTGATTCGAAAAAAAAATGTTCTTAACAAGTTTTTATTTGAAGATAATAAGAAAAACAAATAAACGTTCAACTTGTTTTTTTTTCCAAATCGAATACATTTAAATATGTTTGCTAATTTTCTCAATAGCGAGTACTCCAGGCGAACACTGCTGATTAGAATAGAAACTCACTCAAAG
>NW_016229441.1:0-1271 GCF_001687245.7 Rhagoletis zephyria | reverse complement strand
TCCGAGATATTGAGTAAAAAGTGTCGTTAATTTAGTAGAAATTTTAATCTCATTTGTCGTATTTTACACAAAGTGGCTGCCAAATTGTGGACTAATGGCACTTACGACAAAATTTTACTAAAGGAAATCCTTCATAAACTCAAAGCTAATTAACATTACCTTTGTTAATCACATTAACTATATTATCCCTAAAGCCTATTCTAACCTAGCATTTCTTCGCCGCTATGGAAGGGACTTTAAAGATCCGTATACCCGGAATATGCTTCCTTAATCTGGCATCTGATCTACTCATCTCATCCCTATAGAATGGAAATCGTGCAGCGGAGCTTTATTCGTTTTGCTCTCAAACCACTTAATTTCACTGCTCCTTTGCCACCCTATTGTGCCCGCTGTATGCTAATAGGGATGAAGTCACTTGAATCGAGAAGATCCATTCATTCGCTGATGTTTGTTTACGATATCATTTCTTGTCTTATTGATTGCCCGGAGCTACTTGAGCTGATAAGCTTCAATGTTCCGCAACGAACACTACGCTTTCACTATCCGTTTCATGTCAAGCTAATCAAAGCCAATTACCATTATTTTGATCCCATTGCTAGAGCTCTCATTGAATTCAATCGAATATTTAGTAGCCTTGATCTAGATTTTGCACTCCCGAGATCTCGTTTTGGCTCAATGATTGAATCCCTATATTCTTAGTTATACATTTTTAGTTAAGTTAAACTTGTGAATCTAGTCTGTAAGGTTTATATAATCATAGACTCAATAAATGAAATGAAATGAAATGAAATGAAAAACATTAGACATTAAAAATTAAATAATTTAAGAATTTTTTGAACTAGTAACATTTTCAGAGACATTGGAGAATGTCTATCTTCGCGTTTTTGAGAAATTGCATTCCAAACTTCAATCGCGATTTCCCACAACCTGCCGAAATCAACATACGACAATCTTTTACTCAGGCGACGATATTAACACGGCTCTCCCAGCGTCCAAAAACACTTTAAAAGCACCTTAAAAGACCTTCAAACGCATCAAAACGGCAACTGGAGTTCAAGTCAACCACTACTAGTTTCCCAAACTGATTCCCAACTGGACCCTGACTGGCCTCAGACTGATTACAAACTGTCTGCCTTCCAACTGGGCCCCAGTATCCCATGTGGTTCCTAAGTCACTCCACCAAATTCACCCACTGAGACAAACACCACTACCGAAACCACACATCAATAACACTGGTCTACAAATTTCAACTTTTTTTCTGCGAATAAGAC
>NW_016229440.1:0-1271 GCF_001687245.7 Rhagoletis zephyria | reverse complement strand
TTGGTCGTTTTATCATGGCAGTTAGCATGCCATGTTTCTTTACCCCTTTGCCATTTTTCGTCCATCTACTATTTTTTAAAACTCAAAAAATTTCAGCGTAACCACAGCGTCATTTTCATTCTTCTTTGCAAGTTAAATCTGCCTTGTCTCCTCTTGTTCATTTGTACGCCACACTAAACAGCAATGAGTGGCAATAAATTACAATTATAAACACAGAGTGTAAAACGGTCAGACTGTGCACAGTTTGTACAACAGCTGAAGTAGAGACTAGTTGGTGGTTAGCTTACAAAAGGTTTTTTAGAGAGAACCAAAGTGAACCTTTAGAAGGCACCCTAACCCTTTGCTCTCTTTTACTGTGTTCACTTAAATAGACATTAATTGCCATGCAGCAGTTGTAATGGAGCAACAGTGCTACTACACTGTAAAATGCTGCCGTACAATGAGCGCATCAAAGCAGGTGAGGCAAGGGAGTCAGTTTGTTCCAGTCACTTGAATGTTACATCTTTTGCTCACTCTACTTTTTCCTGTTTATTAGCAATCATCAACCTTATTGCCAACTTAGCAGTGATGAGCTGTTTTGAGTTTTTGCAGTTATGTTTTGAGCTCAAACAAAAAGAATGTTTTTTATTTTTTGTGCAGTGTTTTTCACAACTAATGCAATTAAAAATTATTTTGTTGTTGGTAAAAATCAATAATAAAATTTTGAAAAACAAGCATAGTACAGGGACTGCAAAAAAATTAAGTTTCCTACCAGATCAGGACATTACAAACTTTTGCTGCCTTGCCTGACAGTAAATCAGTAAATTTGTAGTGCTTAGTGCAGTGTACATTTTTAATAATTTAATTAAATTTAATCAGATTTAACATGTCGAAACAAAAAAACAAACTGTAGCTGCACTTTGTGTTACTCGATTTTAGGCATCTAGACTGACACTACCACTTTTTTGTTTTCTATGCATTGACAAGCTCAGTTGCTTGCCTTGTGCTTTGCTGAAAAACGACACATTTCTGATTTTTTGTTTAAAACAAAAAAATCAAATATTTATAGACAGATTTGTCATAAAAGTTTGTGCTAATTAAAAAGGATTAAAAACTGGTTTGATGTGCTTTACTTTAAAGTTTAAAAAACTATATGAACTTTTTTCATTTAACCAGAAATTGCCTTTGTATTCACAATAGGTACAGAACTGCAATTCTCATGCAGTTTTTTGAAAAAAGACCCTTTTAATTCGTTTCATTTTCTAGCGTATTTTTTAGTGTTTTTACAAGTA
>NW_016229438.1:0-1271 GCF_001687245.7 Rhagoletis zephyria | reverse complement strand
GATTGCAAAATATTGATTTTCAAGGATGGTATATCATTTCTACGAAAAACATTTTTCCCCCATATAAAATGCATGCATAAATTTTAGCGACCTCTAAATATTTATTGATTTCCAGTTTAATTTTATCACATTCATTTTGGACCACCCTAGTTTTTACGGATATGGGCAATAGCATGCAAACCATTTATATTTTCTATGGCAGCCATGCGCTCTTAAAGCTACACCATTTGTTCACAAGCAATTCGGAAGACTCTGTTTCTCTTCAGGAGACTTCCCATAACAATACCCAATTGTTAATTTTTAGTATTTTTTAATACTAGAGAATTTAAATAAATATATTTTTATTTCAAAAAGAAAAACTGGGTATAATTTGTTCTGTATAGAGCAATCTTAGGGAGTGAGAGCATTAAAATTCCGACCTTTTCTTTTTTTGGAAAGAGCGCGGGAGATCCTTACGCTGAACAGAGAAGAAATATTCTTAGGCGTAGATCTGCTGACAAGTCACATCGTTTTAGAACAGAGGTTGGCAGCCTCAGCAGAGCATTTTTGTAGTGTGCGTGCAATTGATATCACTTTGTGCGTGCGAACAACCCAGTAGAAATCTTAAGCATACAACACCGCTGTTGGTGGCATGAGCTTGCTGTTGTGTATACATGCCAGTATAAATGAACCTTCATTTCCATTTAACACGCGTGGTTTCTCAGAGCGTATGCGTACCTTAATCATACACTTGTACTACTGCTGTATGCATATGGCTGTATTAATGTTTCAAACATTAATGGAACAGTATTAAAGCATTCTTACAAGATCCCCATGTGGAAATGCTACTTTTCTCATACATTTTAATATAAGGGGACATACAAACAAGTAGCACTTACAGATGCAATTGCATAACTTGTAAAAGCCCGTTTGTGCTGAAAATAGTATCGCGCAACATATCCGTTCACTAAAATTTTTTTACAATACTGAAAATATTGCAAAAATTTGACTTCAAATTTATCAAGAAATGTACTTAAAACAACGACAACGTATATTCGCTTGCAATTCGCTATAATTTGAATTTATTCGTGGAAATTCATGACTACGCATGAATTGTTCACACTAATTCACTCATATAGCAAGCATATAGCGATTTCTATTGGGAAGTCGTGCAGTTGAATGAAGCTTTCGCTGCATTCTCAAGCAGAGCGTGCATTTATACGCGACCATGACGCGCAGTCGACTGCCGGGCAAACGTTGCCCAGCTGAGTTTTTGAAAGACCCGGGTATCT
>NW_016229437.1:0-1271 GCF_001687245.7 Rhagoletis zephyria | reverse complement strand
TTTATATTTTCTCATTCTCATTGGCGATTCAGAGATTTTCAGCTGTGGTCTTAGTAGTTGTTGTGTACCAAATGTACGGCAGCATTTCAATAGTAACGGGTGCCGAGCTTGTCTGTGTGTAAAGTGAGGGGGATAAATAAATTATTAAGCTCTATTTTCTGCTCAGTTGGATTTGGTCAAAAGTGAGGAGAAGAAGGCGAAGGAGAAGGAGAAACGAGATAAAAAAATAGAAAATTGCTGGGGAGCGGGAGGAAGAACATTACCAGTCGGTCAAACTTTCTGTCTGTCTGCTGTCTGACAGCAGTGTGTTATCTTTTCTCCTCTTCTTCTCGGAAAGAAGAAGAAAACTCAATCAATCAAAAGCGGAGTTTTTGTAGGGAGAAGGAAAGAGAGAGAGGGAAAAGAAGGCCGCGTGAGCATCTCTCAATTAGTCGACAGCAGCATCGGCAGCAGCAGCAACAGCTAATCTGTCAGCAGACAATTGAACACCGTTTGAATTCACTGACCGGTGAACTAGCCTAAAGTTTGACTAATAATAAAGAGAAAGAGAGTTGGTCATGAGTGGTTGATAAGAGAGGGGAGAGAATCAATCAAAGGTGAGGAAGAGGAGAAGACAAAAGAAGGTTTTTAGGTAAAAGATTAGCGGCTGTTTTTAGACTAACGGAAGTGTTGTGGGCTAATTGAACCTGTAAAATATTTTTTAATTGATTTTAGTTTTGGTTGCTTAGCCTTGTGCAACAGTTTTGGTCAGTTTGCATTTTATTTTTTGTCTCTGCTCAATTTAACCANTTTTTTAATTGATTTTAGTTTTGGTTGCTTAGCCTTGTGCAACAGTTTTGGTCAGTTTGCATTTTATTTTTTGTCTCTGCTCAATTTAACCATCTTCAGTCATATTAAAGCACTGTTTATTTTTTTTCAATGGAAGTAGCCTGTTTGTTGTGGTTAATTGATAATAATGACAGAAATTGATGCGGGCGGCCGTGACAGCTACTGCAGCATCAAAAGCACTTTTTCTGACATTGAACTTTTTCAATTCTTTGCGTTTATTAAGTAAAAGTGGTAGTGTGCCATTGAACATTGCTTACTGCTAAAGCTGATGTTGTTCATTGAACTTTTTTCCTCTTAATTTATTGCTTGATTCTAAAGAGACACTTCATTTCATTTAATTCACGTAATTATTATCACTGCTGCTGTTGATGCGGTGAGAATTTAGTGGTGTTTTTGAGTAAAGAAAGTCCAAGGATTCAAGCACTTGATGCCATTCAGAGTGA
>NW_016229436.1:0-1271 GCF_001687245.7 Rhagoletis zephyria | reverse complement strand
ACGAATAGTTATTTTTTTCTTTAGTTTACAAACCGAATTTGTTTTTCAACATTATTTTTGCGTTGGCCAACGCAAAAGTTCTTATCAAGTGCCACCAAGCCGGGCATTTGCTAGTTTTTATATAATCGAAGTTCATGTCAAGCTAATATCAGATGTGAAAATAAGGAATTAAAACCGATTATCAAACGAAGTCAATACATTCGAGTGAAGTGAAATGAAGCATAGCTATATTAAGAATAAAGACTTAATGCATCGTAAAAAGCTTCTACCATTGCTTGAGCTTACCTCTATATGTATGTAGCCCTCTTTTCGAAGAAATTCAATTCTTATAAAAATGTGTGGAAAATTAATCTTAAAAACGTTGTTGAATAGCCCGTGGCAACGACTCATAAATTGCTATCAAATTTTATACAATCCTTTTGTCCTTTCGTCAAAATGCCTTTAACAGCATTTTTTGCAGTTTTTAATTATGACAAATAATGAAAAGGGTGGTGCGTCTTCGCCAAATGACATCCTACACAGCGAAATTGGTTGCCTTGCCTGCCTGGTTGTGCTTGCCTTGATGGCAGACCCAACAGCCTAAAGCTTGGCATTCTCAAGCGACTGTCAACAAGTTTGTGCAACTCGTTTAAGCGGATTTACTCTCAAATGAAGTCTCCACGTAGTTAAAATCGGTAGATGGCAGCAGCAATTAGGCCTTAGTGCCTTGTCAATGAATTTATTTTATTAAAGTTTATAAAATTTTTTTGAGTGGTTGTGTTGAGTGACTCGCTGGTAGTCTGCATAGTATAGATAAGTTACTAGCTGATGATTGTAACGAAATTTACTCGTGTTGCCTTTAAATGTCTTTACTCAACTTATACAGAACTGATTTAGTTTTTTTTTTTATTTAAAAATCCAGAGACTCTTTTGCTACATGTTTTTCATGTTCATAGCAAACATCTTTTCTACCACTACTGCTATTTACATTTTGTCTTTCTTTTTCGGAATTCGCTTCCGTCGTGCTTATTGCGTTTTTTTTCGTGCTCGCTTGTGCTTCCTCTTCCGCCTCCCTCGTGTTCATGAAATTTACCTACAGATATCTATTATTCCCAAGCGGAAATACTTACCAATAAATTATGCATTTCAATTAGCTAAATTGATTTGGCACGTACAATGGCTGGAGTCAGCATTGGGCCGACCAAGCGCAATCATATTAGTAATATTTTTTTTTTGCTTGGTTGCGTATGAGCAACATAAATATTTTTACGCATTTTTTTCGTTACGCTGCC
>NW_016229435.1:0-1271 GCF_001687245.7 Rhagoletis zephyria | reverse complement strand
CCAATCGGCTGGACCTGAACCGAGGCTGTCCCTACTCCCTGCACTATGGCCCGTTTTGTGAGTGCAAAGAGGGCTACATCTACAAGGCTGGCACCAGCGGCGACTGTGTTCTGCCCAATGATTGTCCCAGCGTTTGAAAAACAAAGTTTTGATCAAATCAGCTAAATAACTTAAAAATAAAAACGATTGTACCGCTTTTCAAACAATAAGCAAAAATTTTATAATGAGTTAAATTGAGTTTGTTTTAAAAGGTATTATTTTGTATTAATATTGAAACTCAAAAACATCAAGGTCAAGTAGAAGGTATTTAAAAAACAAAAACAACTTGCCAAATAACTTAACCAGCAATTTCACTATTGCCTGTTGACAGTTCCCTTTTCCAGCTAGTGAATTATTACTTAAATATTAATTTTTTTAAAAGCCTGCAAAGAAGCCTGCCAATTCAAGGGTAATCATTTTGAAGGATTTGCCAGTAAAAAACTGCCAGCCAGTAAACTGCCACCTGACAACACCAGTTTGCCAGGGGAAAGCAAAACTAAAAAAAGTGAAAAGTGAAACCAGTTTTAAGTAAGGAAAGATGTGTAAGAATGCAGTGTCTTGTTTGTCTGCCTGATACTAAACTTGGCAGTTGTAGAAAAGATGTTGCCATGCCAGTTGTTAATGCTTGCAGCCAAAAGTGTTGACAGCAACAACAGGCAACAAAAAGTCGCTTTGCAGAAGAACCCTTTACCTTCAATAAATTTCAAATTGCCGCTAAAAGCAAACAAATGCAAAAACAGAAAAAACAGAAAAAGCACAATATTTAAGGACTGCTAGAACAGGCAGTTTTTACAGTTATTAGGCATCACAAGAAAACAATTTCCCAAACACAAATTCTGAAACAATGTCTCGCTTTTTAGTGCTAGCAATTTGCGTACTGTTTGTCGCCGTCTCTGCTGCTCTTGTCAGCGCTCAATCGCCGCCAACAGTGAGCAGCAGCAGCATGGCGCCACCACCAGCGATTGGTAATTAAACTAAACTAACTAACTAATTAATTTAAAAATTTTAATCAAACAAATTAAACATTTTTTCAGCTTGTGGCGCCAATGCCATGGTAGCCACCTCCCGTTCCCACCTGCAGTGCTACAGCAACTGCCAGAACAAGGACGATCCAAACCGAATTTGCCCTCTTTCTCTGCACTACGGCAACTTTTGCCTCTGCAAGGAGGGCTTCATCTACAAGATGGGCACCAGCGGGGACTGTGTCCGACCCGAGGAGTGTTAACCAGATA
>NW_016229434.1:0-1271 GCF_001687245.7 Rhagoletis zephyria | reverse complement strand
TCCTGCTTAAGTACACTTTAATGACACTTGGTTGCACGCACACATATGCACATGCACATTTGCGTACAAATATAGCCTTTGTAACTTAAATCGTGTAGGTGTGTATGTATGTATGTATGTATGTATGTACAAAGTTACGTTTGCCACCTAGGGGGCATAAGTAGTTTGACTTGCAAGTTTTTTGAAGCGTCGCTCCGGGAAGCGAAAAGTTAGGCCAAAGTGCGATGCTTCGTTCGATGTTGGGTTGAAAGTTTCTCAAAATCAGTTCTGATACATATATGTACACACCACCAATGCTGAGGATAATGAAAAGAACTCACCGTGTTTAAGATAGCGTATAAAAAAATAATAGGTGTCATGAAGATGATGGCGGCGACAGAAATTTAAATAAAATAGTTTGTGCAACAAACTGAAAAGCATAATTGCCGGGAAGCGCAAAAATAATTCGGAGGTAGCGCGCTCAACTAAGTGGCAAATGAGTTAAATTTTAGCAACTTAAATTAGCATTTTAATAATACGGAGTATACATATCGAGCCATAACCGCCAAAATAACGTAAGTGATTTGGTTTTTTTTTTTTTTAATTTTATTTCTGATACAGAAATCATCAAAACGGAAATTTTGAAAAAATATCGCTTAGGTTGTTTTTGCGATTAGGGCTCGATATGTACACATTTATGTGATCGAAAATTTCTCAAGTGGGCCACCCGAAATTGGACGGTCCAGATTTTTTCACGCAAATCACTTTATTCGGTTTACAATTATAAAAAAAAATAAAATGAGAAATTTTGCAAAATTCGAAGTTTTACAAGAGTTATTGTTATAGACTTTTTTTTTGATGAATTCAGTTATTATTTATTATCTACTGATTCATAGAATGTATCTTTGAATTCATAAAAAAAGTTAATAACAATAACTCTTGTAAAACTTCTAATTTTGCAAAATTGCTCAAATTATATTCTTTTTNGGCCCACTTGAGAGATTTTCACTCATGTTAGACTGCGCTTTTCTTGAGCGCACATTTCTTCCTATGCCAAGCTTTAGAAAATTATTTTCGGATCAAACTGAATTCTCTTGAGCGGACTCTCTCTGGACACTCTAATATTCTATTTATTTCTCTGAAGACCTTCAAAAACAATTTCACACTTAAATGTTCCCAATAATAATTCTCGTATGCACTTTTCTTTTTTGGCAAATTAAGCAAGAATGCATTTTTATAGTCTAAAAGCTTAACTTCGGTACAGTTGACATTCTGTTTAATTGTTGACATTC
>NW_016229433.1:0-1271 GCF_001687245.7 Rhagoletis zephyria | reverse complement strand
TATCCTATAGTCTTTCATGAGTTGGGGTATATTTAGCCGAAAAGGAGGAAATACCCCCTGACTCTCTGGGAAACTGTTCATTTGCGATATCCCCTTTTCATTACCGCCTACTTAGTTGCAAACTCTTCTTTCTGGAAAACGATGGCTGGCTCTGTCTGATAGATGAAAGGGTATCTCCACACTCAGTTGCTCAATGGAAATCCTACCACGTACCCCTCATTCCAGCTTTGGTTCATCTGTAGAGACAGCCATGCCCTTCAAGCACAGGATTTCCCTCCCAATCCATTCACTGCGGCTTTGGTATGCAACGAAAATTTTCGCTACTCAGTAACGAAAAGATACAGTTTGCTACACAGCTCTACTATGCTGTAGTCGGTAGGCAGCGTTTTTATATCAGCTGGAAGTCCATTTATGGTTCAACTGTGCCCAAAAAATAAAAAGTTCTATCGGCAATAAATCCCGCAAAGCGTTCAGAGCCTCCGTTAGGCAGAATCCCATTGCAGCCGTTGAGTTTTTAATCCTAAGTTGGGGCAGACCACCAGACCAAATGAAAGTATAGATCGGACTATAATGTACATCCACTGTAAAATCGTTGTTTGTTGCCCCTAGCGGTATTTTTGCTGTATACAGAGCCGCCGAGGGCTTTCTTGCACGTTCCACAATGTTCAACCTCCAACCAAATTTAGTAACCAGAACACCTTCAAGATATTTCACCTTGATCGTCGTTTAGAGGTTGCTCAACGCAATTTTTAATTTTCACGAAATCGCTCACCGCTTCTTCGTCAAAAATATCGCCTATTTTCCACAAATATAGAGCTAAATTTCTAAAATTTCCCACTACCTAACCTACAAATATAGTAAAACTGTGGTTTTAGTTTTTCACTTTGACGTCAGGATTTTTTCAAAGGACTTTGAAATTTTAACGATATGATTAATTCAAAAAACAACAAAAAATCAATGCAATGTAGAATAACAATATGGGTACCAAATGAGAGAGAAAATTCTGTAGAATTTAAAGACAATAAAGTTTTTTTTAGTTTTTTTTAGTCATAAAGCAATGTTTTGCAGTCTGTTACTAGATTACAGTGTTGCCAAGTTTTGAATTTAAAAAAGCACGAAAACCCAAGAAAAATCGCGTTTTTTCTCGAAAAAAAGCACCAAAGTTTTATCGGGGTATTTAATGGACTTTATATGCACAAACAATTTTTTTGTAGGAGTACTGATCTTTCTTGCTTGACGGTCGAATTTTTTCTGTTTTCTATAAATTCAAA
>NW_016229431.1:0-1271 GCF_001687245.7 Rhagoletis zephyria | reverse complement strand
TGAGCGGAATTGCTCGAATAGTACTTGAATAATCATAAAATAAATAAATTCATACATCCTTATACATATCTTGCATTTTTTATTAAAATACATTATGTATACTTTTTTTTAGGAATTTTAGCAGATTTATCTCCATTCCAAGAAACTACCCATGTAGACAAAAAATCTCCAAAGAGGTCTATTAAACCTTCTTGCGGTTGATCTATTATATAGAGTAACCTTGGACCTGGACTTTGTTCCTTGGAACTTCGAAAGTTTTAACCATATCAAGTTTTGGAGCTCATATGTCCAAAAAACTTGGAAAGTAGGGGAACTTGAGAAGACAGGCTGACATCACCGCCATCCAAGAAGTGCGTTGGAAGGGGCAAGGCAAGAAATGCCAGGAGCATTGCGACGTCTACTACAGCTGCCATGCTGCGCCCATGTCCCGACAGAAGAAAAGGACGAGGCGTCCAGGGATCTCTTCTATGAGCGCTTGGAGCGCACATACGAGCGCTGCCCCCACCGTGATATCAGAATCGTGCTTAGCGACTTGAATGCCAGGGTAGGCAAGGAAGGGATCTTTGATGCCAATTTCGGAAAATTCAGCCTACATGACGAAACGTCCGACAACGGACTGAGCATAAAATTATCCATCAAGCTACGTTGCTGTCTCCATATCGAAAAACGAGAAACCAAATCGAGTATGTTGTGATAGACGGAAGGCATGCTTCTATTGTTTTAGACGCACGTACACTCCGGTGGCCAAACATCGACTTGGACCACTATCTTGTCGCAGCCAAGATACTCACCCATCTATGTGCAGCAAAACATGTGCGACCAATAATTAGAGGAAAGCTTAACGTCGAAAAGCTGCAACCACAACAGACCACGATGCAGCGAAACAAAGGTGCCGGCTTCCGTGGACCACTAATTCTATCTTTGTCGATTTGATAGCATCCACCATTTCGCTGGCGTCACATTAGTGTTTTTCGTGTCTGCTGGTGGCACACCTCTTCCTTCGGTACCATATACCCATACTTTTGGATTTACATCAAACAATCTGTTCTATTAAAATGACCTTGAAAGGAATGTCTCCGAGCAGTTGAAGCCAAATCTATTTTTTAACCAATGTTTATGCCTATTTACAAAGGAGGGAGGCTATTAGAATTCCCACACTGGAAAACGCCTTGAAATTCCTTGGAAAATAAGATAAATATTTTCGATAAGTGATTTGGCTACTTTCCAAACGTACCTAAAATAATGTGCTTGTACCGAAAATACGTTAAAAT
>NW_016229430.1:0-1271 GCF_001687245.7 Rhagoletis zephyria | reverse complement strand
ACTCGGTTGGGGAGCAATATGCAGGAATATAAATAGCACAAAGTTACACCACTAACCCAAATATTGCTTCATGCTTCATGTCATGCCTGCCATCTAATGTCTACATTATTGAGCATTTTACACAACTTAAATGCATCATTAACGGTACGATACTAATGCTTATAAGAGTATGGAGAATGTGAAATTGGAGCAAAAGCAAATAAATTGATTGGCCGTTTGCATGAGGTCCGCGTGTTTTTGAAAATAAAAAGCTAAATATAATAACCAGCATCTGGGGTAGGTACTTGAACATTGGCCCAAGTATCTTGGAAATCCTAGTAATCATCTGATTTAATTTCGGAACGGGATGACGAGAGTTCGTTCCAAAATACATCGTACATCGCACCCTATCGGAATACTAAAGTATATCGATGGCTGAGTGGAAGATCGACCTATCTCGGCAGCCAGTTCGAAAACATTCTATCTCAAAAAACTTTTCAAGAACGCCCTATTTCAGAATTCNCCTATATCAGCATATTTTCAATACATTTTGAAGTGAGATAGGGCGTTTTTGAACCGAATTTTGAGATAGGGTGTTTTTCAATAAAATTCTGAAATAGGGCGTTCTTGAAAAGTTTTTTGAGATAGAGCGTTTTCGAACTGGCAGCCGAGATAGGTCGATCTTCCACTCAGCCATCGATATACAGTGGCTCAACCAAGTGTTTACGTGTTTTTTTCTTTAATATTCACAACGTTTTTCAAGTAAAATTTTTTTTTTTTTTTATAAAAATATTGTCTTCAGTTGTATCCTTACCAATGTATATACATACATCCCTCTAACTCTACCGTTTTTCTTTACCCCTTTCTTTTTATATTTAATTTTTCTTTATTTTTAAGTTTATACCTATGTTTATCATTGCCGTTATTAATCCATATACTTAACTTTATATTCAAGATTAAAATTTACCTCCGTCTTCATCTGTGTAAAAATTTTAAAGTGCTAGATAAACAGCCCTACTACCTATTTTCGATATTATTTTTATGTACATATATATTTTTTTGTTGTTGTAAATAGCTTGTGCATTCATACTTAGTACCCTAAAATTGTTTAGCATTTCATAAAGTGTTGAAATCTATTTCTTTATTATTTAGTTTTTTTAATCAGAATTTTTTAATAGATTTTTATGCAGTACAATAAAGTGCAAGTTACAATTGGCTACAAAATAGCGTTGATCTTTAAGACTTTTTTTTGTTGACAGCATTTCTCCCATACAAAGTGTGCTCGAAAATTT
>NW_016229429.1:0-1271 GCF_001687245.7 Rhagoletis zephyria | reverse complement strand
TATTATTTAAAGTGCAATTCCAGATAGACCCTTCCGATATATACGTGCTATAATCTCCATCGTTAAGATAACTTTGAAAGAACACCTTATATATAAAGGCAAAGATGTTTTTTTAGATCCCTTTTACAGCTAAACTATGCTTCTAAGGTATAAAGAATATCATTAGAAAGGTGTTTTGAAGCTGAACTGCAGAAAATTACTAAGACTTTAAATAAGTAAATTCGTGGATGTTATCGAGTTTAACATATAACGTTTTCAAAAACACATATTGCGAAATTTCAGGGATACAATTTGAAAAGGACATTTTCGATACTTACCAGTTCTTCTGCACCAAAAGCTTGAATATTTTAAATTCTACAGGATTTCCTCTTCTCTAAGCACATTTCACTGAATTTTTGAAATCATTTTTGAATTACTGACGTCAGAGCGAAAAATTAAATACACAATTTTACTATATTTGGCCCATGGTTTCCAGTAGTGGGATAGCAAACTTTAACATTTTTGAAAAATCGTAGCAAATTTACTACGGTCGTAACGAAGTACCAACGCTGTTAAGTATTTTAGGTTATTAGATCTCCATCCATTTTTATTAAACAAAAAAATATTTTAAAGAAAAACTAGTAAACCAATACTTGGATATTAGCGAGTTCAACAAAATAACTGCAGGATATGTGGGATCGATATAGGGAGCTGAAGAGGGTGGCGAATACTATGTAAATAAGAGAGAGGCCGAAATACGTGAGTGTGAATACCTGCCGGTAGTTAGTTGACTTACTGAAAATTACAAGACCAGTGAGAACTCCTGTAAGAACAAACAGTAGAGAAGAGTGACAGGATAAAGCCGAGTCCCCAAGAAAATACGCCCGAGTCGATGACCCAGCATCCGATTATGACGAATAGCAATCTGTCGTCTAAAAACAACAAACTTTACTAGTGCTGAGTTATTCAAATACGGCGGCAGGGTGCAATGAACGCATCGCCTGGTAAAGGGAATACAGCAGACGACTGGAATATAAAAGTGGGCAGCATAAGCCAAACGAAAGGCACTAAATATTATTGATTCCGTCTATTAAGCTTTGCGTTTATAACCTATGAACTATTAGATCTTTTCGGTTTGGCCTCAGACATAGTAAGTCCACCATTAACTGTTCTTCATCTTGAAAAATACCCGAGAGAGAACGAAAAAAACTGCCTATACGAGGAAGCAACAGTGTATAAAAACCAGGGACGTGAACCGGTTTTGAACCGAACCGGTTTGGAACCGGAAACCC
>NW_016229428.1:0-1271 GCF_001687245.7 Rhagoletis zephyria | reverse complement strand
AGATATAAAAAGCCCACACAAATATTGCCACTGATATAATTTATATCTACCGACCAAAATGACAGCTGCACCCGCATTCCCACGACAGCCGGTTCTACGTACCGGAATGACTCGGGTTTTACCCGACCAAGGGCTGTTGTTTCGGCGATCTAACCCCGTTTAGGTCGGNGACAGCCGGTTCTACGTACCGGAATGACTCGGGTTTTACCCGACCAAGGGCTGTTGTTTCGGCGATCTAACCCCGTTTAGGTCGGCGAAATCCATCAAACGTTGCTCGATCCTAGGGCTACACCTTCTCCGCACCCTTCTGCTCAGGGCTGGCATAGAGGCAAACCCAGGGCCAGGAATCTAGAGACGACTGCATACAAACTCCACCTCGGTCAGGTGTAATGCCTGTGACGGGTGGAGTCACCTCCGTAACTGTTCGGGCCTACGTACGCACCGGCAATGGACCACGTCGTTCGTGGCCGCACACAATCCACACACTCACACCCCAACACAACACAACAATAGACACACAAACAAACACAATAGCACCCACACTCCGCCGCCGGCAACTCCTAGTCCCTCCGACAATCTGCTCTGTCTGCCAGTCCAGAATATACCGTAACGTGACATAAGTCAAGTGCAACTCTTGCCTCGGCTGGTGCCACTTTAGGGCATGCTCAGGACTTCGCATCACACGAGATTGGACGAGTGACTATGTGGGCCCCTGCTGTGCTGCCCCGTCGCATCCCTCCCCCGCGACGCCGCCAACCACCACCACAAGGCAGCACCCCTTTTTGCAGCACGTACAGGAGGGGGCCGGCAGGTAACACAACTCTTTAACACCACACATCACAATCGGTCTCTCAAGGCACACAGAGGTGCTACAATTTAACTGTAACGGACTCCAGAGCAAGATTGAGGAATATTAATAGCAGCGGGCCAAGAGACGAAGTTGCACGGCAATTCAACCCTGTTGAATTGCGCCGGATACAACGTGCACCGTCGAGATCGCGAGCGAGATAATGGTGGAGGTTTAGCGTTCATCACGCACCACACCGTGCAGTATCGTCTCATTGAAGCAGACATCGACCGCAGGGATACCATCCTAGAATGTCATGGTATTGCTATCCGGTCAGGCGATGTTGAGCTCAAAATATTTAACGTATACATACCCCCTGTCACCAGCTGCCCGGCAGGATATCACCTTGAAATATCTGCGCTACTCAGAGGTGATAACCGTATGGTAGTTGGTGACTTTAACGCGCACCACGATCTCTGGCACT
>NW_016229427.1:0-1271 GCF_001687245.7 Rhagoletis zephyria | reverse complement strand
AAAGTTATAATACCCTTGTGCACAAGTGCGCTCGGGTATAAAAAAAGGGCCACACTGTAAAAGTGAAACTTACGCTACTTATCTATCCATACATACACACATCTGCTTTTGCTTTAGGTTATATTTTTTCGCTATTTTCTATCAATGTAGATTCCTACATCTACCACTGTTCGTTTTAATAACATTCATGTTATTCTGTTTTTCCATTATCTTCATTTTTATCTTTATACTCTATCGATAACAAAATCGATTATAACGTCCATCAAAATATCGATAACAAAATCGATGACAAATTCGATAAAACTTTCAATAGCAACATCGATAATAGCATTGGTAGCTAAATCGATTAGAAAATCGATAAAAATATTGAAAACAGAATCGATAACAAAATCGATAAATATCGATAAAAAAATCGATAAATGTGGATAATAAAATCGATAAATATCGATAACCAAATCGATAAATATCGATAACAAAATCGATAAATATCGATAACAAAACCGATAAATATTGATAACAAAATCGATAAATATCGATAACAAAATCCATAACAAAATTTATAAATATCGCTAACAAAGTCGATAAATATCGATAACAAAATCGATGAGAATCGATAACAAAATCAGTAAATTTCGACAACAAACTCGATAAATATTGATAACAAAATCGATAAATATCGATAACAAAACCGATAAAAATATCGATTATTTTATCGATAAGTCTCGAGAATCCCGAAATTCTCTAAAATCCCAAAATAGTTCCCAGATTGAGTCTCTGTGTCTCTTACTATATCCTTTCCTCTTTAAATACCTCTATTTTAATCTTTCTTCCCCTATCTTCATCTTTGCTTTTATCGGTATCCTCATCCTCCTCTTTGTCTTTACTTTTATGTTCATAATTTTTTTCAGCTACATATTCCCCTTCACATCTGCCCTTATATATAAGTAAAGTGTTTAAATTTACCTTGGTCTTCATTTTTGCCTTTATCTTTACGCGTTTTTGTTTTTATTTTTACCTTTGCCTTAACCTTTTACCTTTACCTTTACCCTTTCTTCATTTATGTACGTAGTCAAATTTACTTTCATTCTTCTATTGGTCTTTTTCTAAGTGTTACTCTTTAACCGTTTATTAGCAAATTTTTGTTAAATTAATACCATATGCATACACACAAGAAGCACTTGTTTCAGCCCCAATCATTTCTGTTGCACCATTTCCGTTGCATCATTTCCGTTGCCTACACACAAGAAGTACTTGTTTCAGCCCCAACCATT
>NW_016229426.1:0-1271 GCF_001687245.7 Rhagoletis zephyria | reverse complement strand
AAATGCTACGCAGTGGGCATGTCGAAGGGTGGTTCCCGCTATGGTCGCCGCTCTAATTGGTTCAAGATCCACTGCTTGCTGCAGGAACAACAACAGCAGGCCATCGATGCTGCGAACAAAGCCGCAGCTGCTGTTGCCGGCGGTAATCCAGCCGCGAATCCAAATGCCGGCGGCTATGGCGATATGGCCAGCGCCGCCGCCGCTGCTGCCAAACAACATATGCAATCGCTCAACCCACACATGGCTGCCGCTGGTGGCTTGCTCGGCTATCCTGGCTACCATTTGCCCGACATGATGGCTCAAGCAGCACCTTTCATGTCTGCCGCGCGTCACCCGGCCGCCGACGCTGCTGGCTCGTTGCCTTTCTTCAGCATGATGAGCTCGCTGCCGAGCATGGGCGCAGCGCAGTCAGCCTTCCAGTTGCCACCACATTTGCTCTTCCCAGCCGCTGCTGCTGCGGCTGCTTATCATCCAAATGCCGCCGCCGCCGCTGCAGCGGCCGCTGATGCCGCTTATCGTTCGGAAATGTACAAGCATCGTCAGTCTGTAGATTCAGCTGCCTCCGCTGATTCGGCGCATCGTTACTCACCGCAAATTGCCGCCGCCGCCGCCGCTGCGGCTACAGCAGCTGCAGAGCAGCAAATGCGCGAGAAACAAGAAGCCACGCGTCATTCACCGGAGTTGTGCGTTGGGGGCGGTGATGAGAATGAGGACGATGAACTGGATGTGCATTCGCCTTCACCAGCATTATCATCTAACCAACGCTCCGGCGAGCAGCGTGTGCACCACCAAGTACAGCAAGAGCGTCAACAAAAACAGTTGCACCCCCACACCCACACCCACCCCCACCAAATACACAGTCCCATTGCGATACGTGCCACACCACACACCATCCCCACGCTCAGCAGTCCACCACTCTCCGTACCGGTGCCAACATCAGCGCTCACGCCCAACTCAGTCAATTCCCCAACACACCAGCCAAGCTCACCAACACCAACTGCTAGCGCCATCGCTGAATCGGCCGCGCTCTCCTTTGCCGCCAAAATGCAGTCACTCTCACCAGTCTCGGTCTGCTCCATTGGCGCTGAAAGCACCAGCGCTGTAAGTACACAGCCGCAGAATGCCAGCGATGTCGCTGACGCGCAGGATTGCCCCATGGATCTCAGCATGAAGGCGGTCAGCTCCACATCACGCGCCTCCACGCACAGCTGCAACACCAGCAGCGGCAGTGGCGACTGCGATATGCATTGCGAATCGAGTGAAGAGGAGGC
>NW_016229424.1:0-1271 GCF_001687245.7 Rhagoletis zephyria | reverse complement strand
CGCCTTCGCGGATCCTGATGCGATGATAGGCATCGCGAAGGTCAAGCTGGGTGAAGATCTTCGCACCAGCTAGCTGGTCAAGGGTCTCCCCGATTAAAGGTAGGGCATAGCGATTTTTTATGGTGGCTGCATTCAACCCCCGGTAATCCACGCAGAGCCGTAGACCCCCATCTTTCTTAGGTACAAAAAGCACAGGGGCCCCAGCAGGACTTTTGGAAGGCCGAATCCACCCCTTCGCCAGCGCGGTTTTNAAAAGCACAGGGGCCCCAGCAGGACTTTTGGAAGGCCGAATCCACCCCTTCGCCAGCGCGGTTTTGATGTAGTCTCGTAGGACTGCTCGCTCGGGTTCAGAGAGGTTGTAAATAGGTCTATATGGAGGGTTACTGCCAGGGGCAAGCTCGATAGCATGATCATGATCAGCATGGGCGGGCAAGACCCCCGCAGCTTCCTCTGAAAAGACATCAGCATACTCCTGTACATAGTCAGGAGAGGGTGCGCGGTTTTCTTCAGAAGAGATTGTCGCGCCTAGGACTGCTAAGTCCTGTGGATCAGAGTTGAGGAATTCATTAGGGTAAACAAGGAAGGCCATCATTCCCTTGCGAAGTTCTCGGTCTGCCTTGGCAGCATGGATAATTTCAACTTCATCTAGTGATTTTGTTTGGCGGTAGGTCCATGTGTATTTAGACCAGTCAATTTCTGGGTTAACTGATTTGAACCAGGGGAAGCCCAGTATTGCATCATAGCCAGCAATATCCACTGCTTCCCATGTTTGTGTGGTGGTTCTTTTTAATCCGCCAGTATCTTCGGCTGTCATGCGAAGCTTTCGTTGTCCATATGCAAAGACTTTGTGGCCATCAATAGCGCGCACATGCTTAGGTTGAGTAACAATATCATCAAGATTCTCCTTTGTCCAGGATTGGTCAATAAAGTTGTTTTCTGCCCCAGAGTCCAAGAGGACCCATGCACGCTTTGGGCCACGTAAGGTTTCAAAGGTAACCCAAAGGGCAAAAGCATTAGGACTGCGTCGATGAACCTCAACGCCCAAGGCTACCGCAGCACAGACCTGGACGTGGTCTAGTTTTTTGNATGTCCTTCCCCTTAAACTTCTCACTAGGATGGGGAGGAGCAGGTGGACTACCCTTGGGAATTGGCTGCGAGGTTTTACTACACGCAGGTTGGGTGGAGTATTCATGCGCGGATTCTGGGACAGGGATGTTCTGAGTGTGGTCGTCGTTGCTAGACTGCGAGGTATTGTCGTTATCAGGGATCCT
>NW_016229423.1:0-1271 GCF_001687245.7 Rhagoletis zephyria | reverse complement strand
GTTAATTTTTTTTTGCTGTAAAGGCTGCTCCTTTTAACTTTTTAGCAGAAAAATTTCGCAAATTCAGACCATACAGGCTTTCAATTGAAATTAATATAATTGACAATTACATCGGTCGTCAAAAGTTAGGTTTTTTTTTTAATTTGGAAAATTTTAATTCAGTTTTGCCATAAAAATTGACCAAATTGCAAATAGTTCTATGTTCTCATTAATAGCATCTTATAAAAGCCATTAACTTCGTAGGTCACTAAACCAGTCCGCAGAAGGTAAACGTATATAAAAAAGAATTAAGTATCGCAAATAACTCTCGCTCTTTTCTAACTCACACGCGCTCTAATCGCTATCGCTAATTCCAGTTTATTGCAAACAGAATTAACGCTTTTTTATGNCACTTAACGCATAGCGATTTGTCTAAAGAGGAAGAACGACAAACAGAAATTGTAAACGCACAGCGATAAACATTTGACATTAATAGTGATTGAGAAATATGACAGCAATGCAAATAATTACAAGCTGTGCATACTTTTTGTTAGTATGTTGATACATTAGGCATATGACTTTTTTCTAAAATTAAATATGTTTCTATTAGGAGAGAATGCGCAATGATAAAAAACCAGAAAAAATAACGTTTTTGTTAAAATTTGGCTGTTGCTCATTTTCTCCTATATAAAAAATTTTCGAACAAACTTGTATGGAGAAAATGCGCAACACTGTCTGCAAAAAAAAATTCTCAAAAATCAAAGGGAATTCTTCGTTTGAAACTTGAATAATTTTGTACTGAAATTCAATGAGCTATGCAACTGCATACCGAAATTTTTTCTACAAATTCAGATTAAAAAGTTTGTTATTTTGGGGACGATTTTTTTTTTTAATTTGGCGAACTTGTATAAAACTTGCAGGTACAAAGTTTCAGAATCTTGATTTTGTTGTAGCATGAACTATATTTTCGTATAAAAATATAAATTAAAATTACCAAAAAAAAAGTAAATTGTCAAAACTTGAAAAGAAATTATTTTTTTAGTACCAGTTTTTTGTACAACAATTTTTATTGTACACATTTTTGTACAAATTGCTTTTTTTTGCAATTTTATTTGTACAAATTTTTTGTCTCGCACCTTTTTGTGGAGTTTTTTTTACCACTTTTGACAAACAAGTAATTTTTGTTGGTTTTTCATCATTCTTTATCCTCTCCTTATGCATAGGTATATTTAATTTTAGAGAGAAATCATATGCCTAATGTATGTACATATATATGGAGGTATGCAGTAAAT
>NW_016229422.1:0-1271 GCF_001687245.7 Rhagoletis zephyria | reverse complement strand
TGATCACTAGAAGTAATATTTTTTCACTCAAAGATGTGGAATATGATGGACTTTTAAATTTTGCCGGCTACATAATTTCAAAAATTGGATTGACGAAGCTTGGTTTTAAAACGCTTGAAGAAAGTTATTAAAATTATACTTAAGTTAATTGTTTATCGGAGGGCGGTCTGTACAAGCGGAACTCAAGTTTTTTGCATACATTGGAAATTTTAAATTAAAAATTTGTTGAAGTTCACATTTTATGCACTTTTTAAATAAAAAATTACGTGAGCTAAAAATATACCAAGCACTGATAACGATTTTTGATTTAAAATATTATTACATTGGTACATATAGGGGAAAGAAAATACTCCGATTTATTGCTTTAATATTATCAAAGTGGCAAGGACGTTGATAATACTCACAATTTATGAAACTTCAAAAAATTGTATTATCCATCAAAAATTATTTATTGAAACTACCTTCTTTTTTGTATCATAGTGAAAAGGCTTGGCTTGAAAACGTCAAAAATGCTAAAAGCATCTATCAGCGGTTCTACCTTCCTAATTTTTACTACCTCTTTAATGCGCATTGGCACACCCCAAATACATATTATTATGAAATAAACTTAAAACACTAAGGCACTAGCAACTAAAAGGCTTTCAGCCTAGACCCCAAATACATATTGCAAAGCCCTGTATGAAAAAGAAGCCAAGTCGAAATATTTATAAGTAACGAAGTAAGAAGCTATTAATGATTGCAAAAATAGAAACACATTTAGAATGACTTCAGTCAGACAAACCGTAAAACAGCAAAAAGCACAATAAGCAAAAAAAACGTATGTATAGATAAATAATAACAGCAAACGCAACTATCAACTATAAGTACATAACCGCTCGCATGTTTAGACCTAATTTTCTTTAATGTGCTTCGCCATTGCGTGCTTCTTTCTACTTCTTATTAATTTTCTGCTTATTTTGTGCTATTCATGCGTTTTTGTTTCCTTATTTTTATTCGCTTTTATTACTTCTCGTTTTCTTTTTATTTTTCTATTTCTTTTTTGCTTGAAACGAAGTTTGTCGTCACTCGTTGACAACTTTGTTATCGCTAATTTTATTTTGGTTATTTCTACTTTGTTTTAAATACATGCTTGCTAATATTTACTACCACTTGTTCTCATTTCTTGGTGTTTTTTGTCACTTTAACTCGCTATAACCGCCGTCAACCACCGGCAGCAACAACACCTCCAACACAACCACCGCCTCCATTGCCGCCATTGCCGCCATTGCCGC
>NW_016229421.1:0-1271 GCF_001687245.7 Rhagoletis zephyria | reverse complement strand
GTGCATTTTCTTTTTCTTTTTTAGTGATGTTAGTACTCTCCGATGCTTTCGGTTAAGTTTTGTTTGAGAGAACGAGAAAGTGAGGGTATTAATTATGACAAGAAGCACTGGTGATGATGGGAACGCACCCAGTCTGAACTACTACTGCTAATGGCCCCTGCAGTTTGTACGATTTCCCTCTTCCACTGCTAATGTCCGTTTTCTATTATTTTTTCTTTTTCATTTTTTCCCTAGACAATGCCAACAACGGTCGACTGGAGACTGCCTCAAAGGCTTCAGAAGGCCTGGAGTACTCGCCCAAATCTACGGCCACCTCCTCCTCAATGTCATCGACCATCACCAGCGGCGGCGGCAGACAGCAATCAATGCTGATGACCAACAACAGTGCCAACAATGCCAACAGTGCCAATTCCAGCAGTCGGCAACAACCGAAAGAGCTTGCTTGCGGCAATGAAAGCGACTCCTCGACGACCAAGGCAGACAGCGGTCTTCAGCTGCTCACACGAACCTCACATGAACTGTCGACGTCCTCGAGCAGTGGCGGTGAAAACGGCGGCACTCACCACCATAACCATCACCACATTGATCGGTAAGTGAGATAGCACAGTTTTTTTGTCCACTTTTTTCAATTGCTGTCCAGTGCCCATTACACTTTGCTTTGCTTTACTTTAACTGCAAAGCGATCCATCACCAAATGTTGAAGCAGCAGCAGCAGTGATGAATTCTTTATGAGCGTTTCAACCTTGTCTTCTCTTTCAATCTTCTTTTCCGTCGCCTTTTTCTGCACTTAACCCCGTCTGTGTTTACCTCTCTTTTTCTCCTTTTCCTTCTTTTTCCGGTAATCCCCTGTTTTTGATTACTCACTCACTCACTTCACATTCACTGCACTGGACAACGGAGAAGAAGAAAAAGAAAGAGGAAAGGGACAGCGGCACTAGAGCTGCTAACTTACCCATTTCGTTACATGTCCTCTCTTTGCTCTTCCTCTTCCTCTATTTTCTCCTGAAAACACACCACTGGGCTCAATATTTAATTAGATTACAGAAGAAAAAGAGGAAAGAAAGAGGGACACATATAAGAGTGCGAATTGCACCGTGCACACACAAATACCGCTTCCCATTTCTGTTGATGCCATTTCGGTGGCCCTTCTTTCCCTCTTTTATTCCCTATTTCTACCGCTTGTCTTGGACCAACACCAACAGAAACAGAAGCAGCAGCCACTCAACACATAAAGTGGCAATGGCCATTAGTGTCGCCAGTTATGTCTTTCT
>NW_016229420.1:0-1272 GCF_001687245.7 Rhagoletis zephyria | reverse complement strand
GACTTTGTTAACATTTTCTGAAAGTATACCCATCCAGCAGTAAAACACTCGGTAGATTTGTAAAAGTTAGCTCGTATTTTTATTTCATGGCCTACTAAAGTGTTCATGTCTCAGCCTAAATAGTTTTCAAAAAAGTCGAAAAAATAGTTAAAATAAATGTCTGAGCGAAATTAAAGGTTAAGACATATATACAGTAAAACCCGCTTAAGTACCTCCCGCTTTCAGCTTTCAGCTTTTTGAGGTGCTGAGGCGGGTTGGGTACTTAAAAGAACCCGCTTAAGTACCCCAATACGGGTACTTAAGCGAATATATTTATTGATGTGGTAATTCTTCTTGTTAACTTACATAAATATGTAAATACTAGAATAACACATGAACATTTAATGGAGTATACATAGTTTAAAACCAAGATCGTAGCATTTTTTAAACACATAAACAAGTAAAGAAAAACTTTATTTAAAAAAATATATATAATGCAATGGTATGTAATTTTTAAAAGAATTAAATTCTTTAAAAAGTCAAAGTTCGATATATAATTTTGGACCAAATTCAATATGATGTTGTTTGCCACTTATGTTTATTTATTAATTTTTAAGATTTTTCAATCAATTAAAATACAGTTCATTCCCTAACTAATACCATATAAACCTACGCTTAAGATTTTGTAGAACACTTACAAAAAAAAAAAATTCATCAAAATTTCCAAATTTTTTCTCAGAAGTGTTTTTTGAGTATACAGTTTTATAGCCCATTCAATTTTATTGTAATAATGCGCAAGCTTCAAGTAGCTAAAAATTACCGTTGATTTTTTAGATTTTTTTTACCGAAGGTGTGTAGCGCTGCCACTGAATTTCAAAATATGTAAATATTTTAATAAATGGGACAGGAAAAATTTGGGAACTTAGGCGGGTTGGGTATATAAGCGGGGAGGTACTTAAAATAGAGATTTNCGCAAGCTTCAAGTAGCTAAAAATTACCGTTGATTTTTTAGATTTTTTTTACCGAAGGTGTGTAGCGCTGCCACTGAATTTCAAAATATGTAAATATTTTAATAAATGGGACAGGAAAAATTTGGGAACTTAGGCGGGTTGGGTATATAAGCGGGGAGGTACTTAAAATAGAGATTTTCTTCAGATTCCATTAAAAAAATCACGGTGCCCAAAAATGTTGGTTACTTAAGCGGGTTAGGTACTTAACCGGGGGTACTTAAGCGGGTTTCACTGTAATAAAATTTCATGGGAAATATTTTCGTAGAATATTTTAACCCATTAG
>NW_016229419.1:0-1272 GCF_001687245.7 Rhagoletis zephyria | reverse complement strand
TTGAGTGTGCGAGTGTGTGTGTGTGTTGCTGGTGGTATATGCTTTGATACACTCCATGCACTTACGAAAATTCCATATAGTGTCATGGTCAGTACACTACTACTACTAGTAGCTGCCTGTCTGTACTAGTTTATAGTTTTCGCTTTGATTTGCTTAGCAAATTTTGCATTTTTATTGAGTACACTAACAATTTTGCATACATAGTAGTTGTTATTGTGCATAGTTGATTGGAATCAGTGTAATGCACCGAATAATCTAGATTTTTCTACAATGTGGCATGCTAATGTGTATGTACATACATTAGGGTGGTAAAAAAAAAAGTAAAGTCGCTATCTTAGCGCTCTCACCCCTTAGGATTGTTATATATCGAAAAAATATACGCCAATTTTATTATTTTGAAATCCAAAATATTTAGAGGTCGCTGAAAGAGCTCAAAGTTTTCCATGTATTTTATATGAGAAAAAACAACGTTTCATAGAAATGGTATGGAATTCAATATTTTTCGATCTAGCTCTCTTCAGGAGACTTGCAGCAACAACACCCAGTTGTTTATTTCACTATTTTTTACAACGAAAGATTTTTTATTTATGCCTTCATTGCATTTTTGGCATTTTATGGAGGTTTAAGCTGACCCATAAAATATAGTGACTATGAAAAAACTATGAAAAAACAGAGTTTTCCGATCGCAAAATATTGATTATCAAGAATTCTATACCATTTCTACATAAAGTTGTTTTTTCCCCATATAAAAATGCATGGAAAACTTTGAGCGCATTGAGCGACCTGTAAATATTTTTTGATTTAAAAAAGAAAATAGCGGTATATATTTTTGGTATAAAACAATCCTAGGTGAGAAAGCATACAAATTCCGACTTTACTTTTTCAGATGGATTTTTGGACCACCCTAATGTACATAGACTATCGGCTATGCATATTTTAAAATAAATGTAAAGAATTTTTATGAAATTTTTTATGGAATTTTTAATATTGCTTTTTATTTTCGTTTTTTTTAGGTCTTCACTACGAGTGTATTTATTTTATTAACTTGCTATATATGTACGTACGTTCGATTTTAACCTTTCCGTGAAAAATGGTAGATCCAATGTGGGGCCGTAATTTTGAAATCTTAAAATATGATCTCCGATTCGTATTCAACAGCCCCAAGTATCCGCGAATGTAATGTTTTAAGCGAATCTAATCGATTATAATTATTTTTTTTTTGCCACCGTTTTGGGTCCGTCATCTTGAATTTCTCCAATTTAACTACAGACT
>NW_016229418.1:0-1272 GCF_001687245.7 Rhagoletis zephyria | reverse complement strand
ATGGTTCATGCTTTAACAAAAACTGTATAAATCACACTTTCAAACTTTAAACAGAATTCAAAAAAATTTTACAAATTTTCATCAACATTTTTCTAAAATGTTTGCATGTGCAGTTATGAAATTTAAGTAAAGTAAGTGCAAGATTTGAGCGGCTAAAAAATCTGGCTGAATTTTGATATATATTTTTCATTTTTTTGACGGCGTTTTGTACTTTTTTCCAAATAATCATAAATTTCTTGTGGAAGAAAATGCGCAATAGCGTTCGCGAAAAGAATTAGAAATCAACGCTAGTTTTTAGCAATTGCACTTGTTATATGAAAAAAAAACGCAAAATCCGTCAGAAAATAATTTATTAAAAATCAATGCGATTTTCCAGCCGCTCACAACTTGCACTTATTTTACTAAAATTATATAGGCCTATCAACTGTGCACCCAAAAAATTTATGAAAATTCTGGTTGAAAACTCCGAAATTTAGATAAAAATTTTTGGAAACCGTTTTTTTTTTAAATATCACAAAAATTTTAAATATTTAAAACGAAACACCACCATTCATCCACTTTTGAGCCCCACTGTAAATGCGCGTTGGTGTAACGCCATGTCGTATACGTAATGTGGTATTAAATTTACAGTCGCACTACCGCATTACCTAATGAGTAAATGTCGCTGCAAGGGTCATATGAGTTCGTAAGGGCAGGCAAGCGAGTAACATGGCATGGGCACACATGCTTGCAGATAACCCGCTTAAAGCTGCACAAAGCATGTCTGCTGTATGTAGTATACACGTGTTTGCATGTCGACATGCACATTTAAGTGCGCCGTCAAAGGAGTCAATACCACGTGCACCCTGCTGAGAGCTGCCCACACAAGACCCGCAAAGCATCTAAGTATTTATGTAAGTCATTGGCACTTATGTTGTACAAATACATTTTATGTCAGCCGCAACTCGTTTATTACATACAGTTATACACATATATAGAATGTATGTAGTAAATATATGAGCTTGTAGTCTCCAATATTCAGCTTGTCAATCAATCACTAAATCAATGAAAAATCTCATGTGTGTGCTTTTATGGCAGTGGTCGTTGAGTATCATATACATACATATGAACGTTTAAGCATAGCCGCAGTTGATCACGGCATTGGCGAGTGTATGTGACAACGCACTTCCACTGACATACACACCCACACACAGGGGCAAATACTTGAGACCACTCACTTACGCATTGATTATTGATTAATAAGCAGTAAATTGAAAAACCTACACAAAAATG
>NW_016229417.1:0-1272 GCF_001687245.7 Rhagoletis zephyria | reverse complement strand
AATTTTTATTTCTATATACATCTATAAATATAAACTAAAATTTTATGTACCACCTGAACTGCAATTGCCAACGCGAAACATTGAAAATGTAACAAATGGACCATTCTTGCGGATAAAACCCAATTTGTAGTAATTTTCCATAATTTCTCATAAACCACTTGCTTTCATAGTAATTTTTCATAAAATTCTTTTTGCTTATTACGCTAATGCCGATTGAGGACAATCGACTTAAGAGGGGAAGAGTTAACTTGTAACAAGTTAAGACCACCTACATTGCGTGAAACAGGATCGCCTAATACAAAATAGCCGATCCAACCCCCATAAATTATTCCCCAATAATCACCCATAAATTGCTCATAGTAATTGCCCATAAATTCTTCTTAATAATTGCTTACAAAATCATTCTAAAGAATTCTACCCGAAATATGATCACTCATAATTCGGCCAACTCAAATAAATTCCAAGCATTGCATTTCTTTAACCTACCCTACTCCGATCGCACGCCATAAATTACAATGCAATGTATTTATGCAAAGTCAAAACATTTTTCTGTAAGAAACAACTTTTTTTTCATCCATTGAACACGATTGTAACAAGCTAAAAATTAAACAGACAGGAACCTTTTTAATTAGATTCGAAAATTGTAAAATTTCAATTATAAATAATACATTCGAAAATTATAATATTAAGATTTATGATACATTCATTTTACCAAATAAAATTACAAAAATAAAGGGAAATTATAATTTTACAAATAAAAATTTACAATTGGAAAACTTGTACACTAAACAAATCAAACAGGAAGAACATATAAAATTGTTAATTGAAAAAAATAGTAATATTCATTTAATTAGTCTAAGTTCTGATTTGCTAATTATATGCATTGTCATTATATCAATTTTTATTTCTATATACATCTATAAATATAAACTAAAATTTTATGTATCACCTGAACTGCAATTGCCAACGCGAAACATTGAAAATGTAACAAATGGACCATTCTTGCAGATAAAACCCAATTTGTAGTAATTTTCCATAATTTCTCATAAACCACTTGCTTTCATAGTAATTTTTCATAAAATTCTTTTTGCTTATTACGCTAATGCCGATTGAGGACAATCGACTTAAGAGGGGAAGAGTTAACTTGTAACAAGTTAAGACCACCTACATTGCGTGAAACCCCCATAAATTATTCCCCAATAATCACCCATAAATTGCTCATGGTAATTGCCCATAAATTCTTCTTAATAATTGCTTACAAAATCATTCTAA
>NW_016229416.1:0-1272 GCF_001687245.7 Rhagoletis zephyria | reverse complement strand
ACGATAATGAGATTGATTATTTCGATAGCTTTGGAAAAACTTATATCCTGCTGAACATTTAGTAAAGTATTTAGGAAAAACATTAAATATAACTATAATAAACAGCAATTAAGCTAATTTAAAAAAAGCTCAAGCTATAATGTCAGAGGAATATACGTTGGTTATAGACGTTCAGGTAGTCTATTTTAATAAGAAATTTATTGCTACCGAAGTCAGCATATCAACATAAG
This sequence comes from Rhagoletis zephyria, assembly GCF_001687245.7. Classification (NCBI taxonomy): domain Eukaryota; kingdom Metazoa; phylum Arthropoda; class Insecta; order Diptera; family Tephritidae; genus Rhagoletis; species Rhagoletis zephyria. Next base: position 1,042 of record NW_016229416.1, on the reverse strand, counting down.
ATTCACATGTAACAACGTTTCTTATTCAACCTCCTTTTGAAGAATCCAAGTTAACGATACGGGATAAAACAACTAACAACTGGTTATATCATAATCATCATGGATTAAAATGGGAAGAGGGTGATTCGACTTATTGACTNTATAAAAAGGGATTCGGATTATATTTAAAACCATACCAAAAAAACTCTTAATGAAGCTACCCAGAAGACCTCTTACTGATGTAGACTTAAAGAAGTATTCAAAATTTATTCCAAATTTTAGAGGGGTATTCATGTGTGACACTTTACCCCGTAAACCATTTAAGAGAGAATGTGGAATAATAAATTTGGATAGTTCAAAGGGTCCGGGAACGCATTGGGTAGCTTACTGGAAAAACGATAATGAGATTGATTACTTCGATAGCTTTGGAAACTTACAGCCTCCTAAGCAAATAATAAAGTATTTAGGAAAAAACATTAACCATAACTATAATAAACAGCAAAGCTTTAATTCATATAATTGTGGACATTTATGCTTAAAATTCTTATTATCAAAATAAATAAGGAATTATAAAACTTTCTTTGATTTCAAATTAAATTTTATTTGTTCTCATCATCATCAACATCAACAGACATTTCCATTCATGTACACATACATATTAAATACTTAAAAATTACCTATGTGAGCATGTTAACACACTTTTCTAGCGGTGGAGCATCTATATTTCTGATGCATATTTCTAACTACATACCAACACACTTTCCTAAATTCCGACATATAAACCACCTTGTATCGGATTTTTCGGATTCCCATCAGCGGTACACCCTGTGATCGGTTCCGGTTCTGGACGCGGATTTGTCATCGGCGACATCTTGCTGCTTTTATCTGGCTTCTGAGCTTGGATTTCGATCGGCGACATCTTTTGGCGGAGCAGCAAAGCTTGCTCCGATTGAGTCACCGGAGCAGCAGGAAACCTTATGGCGGTTCTGGAACCGGAGCAGCAGCGCTGCTAGCATATTTATACCAAGGAATGAAACCGAAACCCAAACCGAAACCGTAACCG
>NW_016229414.1:0-1272 GCF_001687245.7 Rhagoletis zephyria | reverse complement strand
AATAATATTCAGGTGATATTTCAATGTCTTAACTGTAATTACCTACAAGACTTCATAGTTTTATTTAACAGAGATTTTTCAAGACTTTTTTTTTACATATTTAAAGCGAATATTATAAATGCTTTCAGCTACTGTATTAAATAATTTACACATACAGCTTATTCTAAAGTATATATATTTAATATACATGCATATGTGTTCTCTATTAATGTTTACATAATTTATACTAAATATACATACATATGTACCTGCATTGAATACGCATGTNAAAAATAAATGTTTTAATGATTTTTGCACTTATTTTGATGATCTAAATTTTTGTCAGGAGCATGCCATTTTAAATCTCATTTCTGAATATTGAGGTTGTCATACATATACATACAGACACCTGGTAACAATATTAGACTAATCTGTATTAAAAGACCTATAAAAAGCTAATCATATAATGGTTGACGTAGCCGAATGTTTGCACTCGGAAGGACCCAAGCTCGATCTATGATCAACAACACCCAAAAATTATAGCAACAGTTTTTTCTAACACCGGTCGCACCTCGGCAGTGTACTTCTGTTGAAAACTGTCGTTGCTTGAGCTTATCTGCTCTCTTGCCAGAGTGCCAGAGTGCCAGACCACTTGCTCAATTTGGTGAATCCCACTAATATATTTATGTATATACATACATATGCATGTATTTGCCATTCAGAGGTGGTCTGAAATAAACCGCTTACTACAAAATACAGGAGAAGAAGCTCAACCAAACATGACGATTTTTTTTCGCATTTGCTTCCTTATAACGAATAAATACAACTTATTTTTGTATGGAAGTAACCCGCAACACCTTCGGGAAAAAAGTTCTGTAAAGTCAGCAGTCATTTTTAGCCACTTGAAACTTGCACATTATTAATAATTAATATTGGATGCGCGATAAAACTGTATACTCAAAAATATTCTAACACTGTTGAGAAAATAGTTTGTAATTTAAATGAAAGTTTGTTGCATTTTTTAAGTTTTCTACATAGTTTTAAGCTTGGGTTTATATGAGATTTGTTGGAGAATGAACTGTATTTTAATTGAAAATACCTAAAAATAAATAAAGCGGTCGGCGGTAAGTGAACAGCGAGCGAGTAAACACAATTGCGGCGGACGACGGCTTCCATCAGCTGTAATTTTGGTTTGGAAATTATTTTTAAAGTGAAATTTATTTTTTGTACGCGCGAATATGTGAATTTGCTGGAAATAAAAAAGGATGCAAACATTTGCAAGCTTGTGAAAAT
>NW_016229412.1:0-1272 GCF_001687245.7 Rhagoletis zephyria | reverse complement strand
TTTGTGGACCACTATATAAGTTCTTATGCATTGAGTGCAAAAGAGTGTAATTTAGTATAAAACGAAATGAAATTTGATGATCCTAAATATTTCTTGCTTAGCGCCATATAAAAAAGTGTTTATGTATATTTTTGCACATATGTATATATGTACATACATGTGTATGTAAAGTTGCATAACAAGCCAATTAATTCAATTATTTTTTCTTTTATTTTGTTAATTCCGTTAAATTAGCTGATTTTATGAATTAATACATGTATTTTTAATTTTTTATGGAACCGGCATCGGCATCAGCATCGGCCGATTCTTTCCCGAAAAGCCGATTAATCGGCATCGGCACCTGGAAAAAAAATTGGAATCGGTCGGACTCTATGCGTATGTATGTACTCACGCATTTATATATGTACATATATGTATGTATAGTATATGCATTAATGTATTGCCATACAAAATGATGCCAATACTGTCGTCGTGATGATGCAACAGTCGCTGATTCTCATTTAATCAATGCACTATGGTCTGGAAGTCATTTTTTTGGCATAAATCCAAAAAAAAAAAATTAACTAATTTTAAAAAAATTCGGTACGCAGTATTAATTTAAAAATTTTAGTAGTTTAAAATATGCAAAAAATAAACTTGATATGGCAACCCTGTTCTGTTTATGAGCTGTCAAAAATGATGCTTCTGAAGCNAAAAGAAAGTTTTCAATCGAGCAAGTGGTTTATTGTGTAATATCTGAATGCCGCAGTGTTTCGTGTTATATATTTTTTAACCTAAAAATTTTGGTATTTGCCTGTGTTTTGTGGAGTAAAAGTTGTATGCATTTTCCCGTATTGTTCAAGATTTTATGTTAGGTGAAAGTTGAGAGTCTGCTCTTTAAAATCAGGTGTGTGGGCTTTGCTTGCCCCTTTTTGCCCCATTCAAGAATATTGCTAATATTTAAAAACATTTGAAATCTTCGATAAATCGGTAAATAGTGCAGCTAATTTATTCAAAATTAAGGAAAATACGCTTACAATAAAATTTTGGAAAATGGGCGTGATGCCGCCCACTTATAACTATATAAGTTTATCTCATTAAGTCTAATTGAATATACTAGCGAAGATGTGTGAAATAAATAAATAAAATCATCAAAAAATAGATATTTCCAGACCATAGTGCAGTGGAAAAGGGTTTACCTGCGCATATGTACATACATACACTCATACATATACATACGTATGCATCCATAGAGTGAAGACGTGTTTTTTTCAAGTGCTCCTGTGGAAAGTG
>NW_016229411.1:0-1272 GCF_001687245.7 Rhagoletis zephyria | reverse complement strand
ACCTGCGTTTAAAATTATGATACTTACACCGTTCTTCCGATTTTCAAAACTGAGATGTCAAATGAAAGGGCTTGGCCTCTAGATGTGCAGAAAGGATATATTTTTTTAATAGGTTTGTCACCTGCGTTTAAAATTATGATATTTACACCGTTCTCCCGATTTTCAAAAATGAGTTGTCAAATGAAAGGGCTTGGCCTCTAGATGTGCAGAAAGGATATATTTTTTNCTGCGTTTAAAATTATGATATTTACACCGTTCTTCCGATTTTCAAAAATGAGGTGTCAAATGAAATGGCTTGACCTCTGGATGTGCAGAAAGGATATATTTTCATTTTCCAGCCCTTTCATTTTACACCTTATATTTTTAATCCAAAGAACCGTGCACATTTTATAATTTTTAAAATGGTGGCTATCCTATTCAAAACTATAAAGTCTTACCGCACATCTTGAGCCCAAGCCCTTTCATTTGACACCTCATTTTTGAAAATCGGGTGAACGGTGTAAGTATCATAATTTTAAACGCAGGTGGCAACCCTATTAAAAAATATATCCTTTCTGCACATCTAGTGTCCAAGCCCTTTCATTTGACACCTCATTTTTGAAATTCGGGAGAACGGTGTAAATATCATAATTTTAAATGCAGGTGGCAACCCTATTAAAAAATATATCCTTTCTGCACATCTAGTGTCCAAGCCCTTTCATTTGACACCTCATTTTTGAAATTCGGGAGAACGGTGTAAATATCATAATTTTAAACGCAGGTGGCAACCCTATTAAAAAAAAATATGCTTTCGACACATCTAGAGGTCAAGCCCTTTTATTTGACATCTAATTTTTGAAAATCGAGAGAACGGTGTAAGTATCATTATTTTAAACGCAGGTGGCAACCCTGTCAAAAAAATATATCCTTTCTGCACATCCAGAGGTCAAGCCCTTTCATTTGACACCTCATTTTTGAAAATCGAATGAACGGTGCAAATCTTATGCAATTAACAAAATTGCCTTCGCACAGAATAGTATCTCTAGCCNACCTTCGCGAAGGCATCGCTGCCACTTATAGCTACATATATGAACGCACGCTATTTGGTCCACCACAGCCACGGTTGCCATTTCCAATTTATTTTTCGGTCCAAAAAATGGACCAAATGGTAAAAAAATTGACCTATTTTTATTACATCGGGAAATTGAGTGGAGTTTATTATTCTTTATCAAGAAAATATGCCTATTCAGTTTTTATAACGATTTTTTTTTATATTGCATGCAAAGTGCATTA
>NW_016229410.1:0-1272 GCF_001687245.7 Rhagoletis zephyria | reverse complement strand
CAGATGCGCCGGTATACTTTGGCTGCAAATTTCATCCGTTCGTCAAACAGGTATATCATCTTTAAAAAAAATATTTATATAAAACCTTAGATACCCAACCTCATGGCGTGTGTACTAGTAGACCACTGTTGGCTAGAGAAAGCTGCGAACGCTGCGATCTTTTAGCAGCAAGCGCTCCTTTGAAAACGCCATGTATGGAAACGACTAATACCGGATTAGATCGTCTAGGAATTCTGCGTATTCTTTGTACATATCGTCGTCTCCCAAACCAACTTTGCCGAATACAGCACTAGTCCAGACGGTGTGAGTTTTTTAAGGGGGTTTAATTTTTTGAATTTTTGCCAAAAGTGCAACTAATTTATCGAAAGTATTATGTATAAAATGACTTCAAATAAAATGTTTGTCCTCAGACTTCTACAGTAGAATTTGATGAAGATTTCTTGTGGTAAATTTTCATCCTGTAACTCCTACTCAAATGGGCTTTTTTGTCCCGCCCTCAAAATAGCTATACGGAAAGGTCATTAACAAAGGCAGAATTGTTGGACTGTGTTATCGACAAAAAGCTGCTCTGGAATTTGTTGCATGCCCTTTGACTCTCTAAATGCGATCCTTACTCTAAAGATTAAATATTCCGGCTCATTGTTAGAGGGATCCTCAGATTATTCCGACTATTGTATACGAGTATGCCCTTTGCCAAACATTATAAACATTAACCCTCCGAACTTAAAGGGACAGGAGTTTTCTTCCCTCGATTGAGGACATACAATTATCCGACTTCTCGAGCACTTAAGACCATATCGAACGGAAGTGTTGGCCATCCAGGAAGCAGTACGGAGACTCGCTCAACGACCTATAAAGAGGAAACAATCTTGATCTCCCCTGACAGCCAGGCAGCCCTGAATGCCGTAAGCCTCTGATTGAGATTATCTAAGATTAGAGACTTCAACTCTCTAAGAATTCCTACCTGAACCTGAACTATCTCTGCCAGGCTAAGGCTCGATTCCTGTCTTGGAAAATATATTTCTCCTTGGCTTTATCGTCCCTCGATTTGGTAAAATTCTTAGTGAAAATTCTTTTTGCTCGGCGCTAACGCCGCGTTATTGTGGGATGCTTCATGCAAATTGTGTGGGCATAAGGATTTTTGGCGGGCCAATTTAAAGGCGACAGTAAGTTGACCAATGAGGTGACAAATTTTAAGGAAAAATTAAACGGGGACCTAAAGGCTTCATTTATGTTTAGTCGGGTCAATGGCGTTCACCAAATCGATAACGT
>NW_016229408.1:0-1272 GCF_001687245.7 Rhagoletis zephyria | reverse complement strand
ATTAAAACTAGACGAGCAAAGAAAACACGTCCGCACTGCACGACAGCTACTTGCACATTTAAACTTAAAATTTCACGTGGAAAAAACCGTTCGTAATTGCTTTCTATTCATGAATACCTTAAGGTCTCTGTGTGGTGTGTCATGGGGCTCGGATCCGCAGAATCTCATTACATTATATAAAGGAATTATCAGGCCTAAACTCGAGTATATGGCATGCATTCTACTAGACTGTTCTGAAGGCCTCATGCTGAAATTGCAAAGAGTTCAGTACAAAGGCATTCGCATCGGCCTCGGGGCCATGATTTCCACTCTCACTCTTAGCCTGGAGCAAACCGCTAACGCCATGCCATTGCCAGAAAGATTCATAAAGTTAACGGGAAATCTTATCAACAAGGTTTTCGCCAGTACTGAACACCCAGCTCTACCTTTTATTGCTCGGCTTTATCGTATAAACTCGGATTGTTCAATAGTTCAATGCTTTTCAGAAAAACTAAACAACTTTGATGTTAAAAAGTTTAATAGACATCCATATTTCCTTTATGACCTGGACGTCACTGGGAAGGTAAAAATAATTGAATTTCTTGATGTCAAAAAGCAAACTGCGAACCCTGCACAAGTCAAACTAAAATTTGAAGAAAAGATGAGTGGAAGATGGAATAATTTCTCACGAATTTATACGGATGGCTCGAAAAGTAACCACAATGTGAGCTGTGCGGTTTGGTACCTAAACTATAATATTGAGGCCACATTTTCTTTAGAAGCTGAGTTCCATATTCTCTGCAGAGGCGTTTGCTATTATCGAATCATTACACCTCATAAAAATTCAAGAATCAAATAATTTCTTAATAATTTCAGACAGCAAATCAGTCTTACAAGCTTTGAATTCTTACTGCACAAGTAAAACACATCCTTACATCTTTGAAATTAAGAAACTGCACACTGAACTTGAAAGACTAGGCAGGCGCGTCCATTTTCTGTGGGTGCCGAGCCATCTTGGGTTAGAGGGAAATGATTATGCCGACAAGCTTGCGACTCAGCATATACCTGTTTGTCCCAGCGATAAAATTTTACATTGCGACTTAAAATCGTATGATAAACGAATTGCCATAACATCTTGGCAAAACAAATGGAATAGTAGCCCATACGGTAGACATCTCTACTATATTGCCCTTAAAATAAATGTGTCACCGTGGTTTAAAAATATGTTATTGCCTCGCAAAGTCATCACGACAATCAACAGGTTGCGATTTGGGCATATCCAAACCCGTGAGC
>NW_016229407.1:0-1272 GCF_001687245.7 Rhagoletis zephyria | reverse complement strand
TTCCCACGAAATCGACTTACATTAAAGATGATCAAGAGCACATAAAATCTCCTAAAGCAAACATCGAAGAAGATTCATATGGTTCAAGGAAAAAAAAGAAACAGAGTTTCCTATGCTCATTTTGTCGTAAGTAAATTGATGAATTTTAACATTTATTTCCCGTTATCGCGGCAAAAGGTCCAACGTGACATATTGTTTGAAATTCGTTTTACAAATATTCTACTAGCATGGTCTCAGATACTGATCNTGTCACAAGGATTTCCTGTGTTCATTTCAAGAATTTTTGTTTTTTTCTGCAGAGTTGCAAACCTGTCATTTCGGAGGTTTTATATTGATGTATAAAGGGTGTCGTGTCTTAAACAGATTAGATACTACCGGTGCGATACAACGCGAGAATTGTATATTACGTTTCTTGGCAGGTTGGAAAGTCGTTGGTTTTTTTCATCGCCGTTCAAATTGACCTGCCAATTATGCCTGACTGCTGCGCATTGTGCAATGATCAGAATTGCCAAATAAAAATAGAATGAAAATTTATTTAACACGGTTGTTTTCAGTGGTATGAATAAAAAAAAAATAAGTAAATTTAAATTTCTTTCAGGAGGACCAAAGGAGCAAATGAACTTTCTTGGCTCTTTGCTCCAGCTCCGCTCCGGTATTCTATTTCGGTCTGATCTCCGCCTTGCTCCACTCCCGCTCCCAATAAAAACTTCGTTTATTTATATATATTTTTTAATTATATACCAGCGCAACTTTTGTCTTAGTATGCGTGCACTAGCAACCCCCCAAAAAATTTGCGCCTTATATAGAGCTTATGTTATATGATCTTTATAATTTAATGCCTGAAATCTGTAAGGGAAGTCAGTTATATGAAACATTCCTTTTTCCACACCTGCTTTTGCCGTGTTGATGTCATCAGGTTATAAGGTTTTCTCTCTTTCTCTACCTAAGTCTTATAGGCCATATAAAATAAGGTCTCACATTGAGTATAACTTCCTTATAATAAGGCCTTACATGGAGTATAATTTCCTTATAATAAGGCTTATAGATCATATAAAATAAACGTTTGCTTCACGTTATACTTCACGAAGGCTTTTTCATAATTAAGAAAAATAAATAAAAATTTAAAAAAGTAAAATCTTAAATTTCATATTCCGTCTGATGGGGATTGAACCCGGATTACAGAAACGACGCAGCGAATTTCACTTCAGTCTGCTTTCAGTTTGCATGAGAGTAATACCATGCTTCGCCGTTGAATATTTTTATTCGTAATTT
>NW_016229406.1:340-1272 GCF_001687245.7 Rhagoletis zephyria | reverse complement strand
TCGAAATCAGCTCATGAAATCTATTGCGGTCTTCTGCAGATCCAAAAAGTGATCGCTTGCACTCTCTGATGTTGAGTTGGCGGGCTATGGGTTAATATTTGTACATGAGAGTTTGCCGAAAAAATTGCGAGATGTGATGTCGTATGCTTCAGAGCTCAGGCGGAAGAAACAACTGGCGTCAGTGTTCTCTATACGAGGGAAAATTTTTGTGCGACAAAAACCAAATGAAGAGCCCATACTGGTGAGCAGCAGAGCCGAAATTAACGCTCTTTTCAACAGTACGCGGAAGTAAAAATGTATGTGTATCGAATGTTCACCGAAAATGTGTACTTTCTATTTTACTTAGTTTTTACCAGCCTAGAAGTTAAGTTATATTTATGTTCTTTTTTCTTTTTCGCTGTACCAAATTCTCTTTGTTTAATATTTCCTTATATTTTGTTTCTATATGTAAACTTTGATTCTTCTCATTTTATTCTGTTTCCATATTTACACAGGTTTATAGCAATCGTTAACATTTGTGCGTTAAAGTTCTTCTGTGCATTATATGCCTTTTGTAGTTGCCTTTGTCCATCTCAATGTTATGAACTTAAACACCTATAGGAAATCCGCCTCCTGCATTGACGAAAACCACAAGATTTTAATTGATATTTTGTGTAAGCAATATAATGGCCTTAAAGGGGTGCACTTCAATGCAAGAAGCCTTAGCGGTGACAAACTTGATTATATTAGGGATATTTTTGGGAAATCTGACGTTGATGTTATTTGCGTCTCGGAAACGTGGTTTAATCCTGACATCTCCGACTTCTACTACTGTATTCCAAACTTTAATATTATCAGAGCGTTTTAGCAGAATCAAACAACTGTGATACGGAATTTATTATTGCCGAAATTTCTGACAGTGTGACTAAAATATTAGTGTCCTGTGTGTATAA
>NW_016229406.1:0-261 GCF_001687245.7 Rhagoletis zephyria | reverse complement strand
GAACGTTTTGTTGTATGTGGTGATTTCAATGTTAATCTGTTGTTAAACGACTCATATGCCAATAAGCTACTTGACCACGTGGCCGCAGCAGGCCTTGCTGTAGTCAACAAACTCGTACCAACAAGATACGCACAAAATTCGAATCCAAGTTTGTTGGACCTTGTTGTCACGTCTAGTCTTGACCATGTCATTAAATTCGATCAAATAAGTTGTATATCTGATCATGATCTAATATTTTGTGCGTTTGATTTGTCGTTTAAT
>NW_016229405.1:0-1272 GCF_001687245.7 Rhagoletis zephyria | reverse complement strand
TGCTATGTTTTTATCATGGGAATATGTACGTACGATTATGTGGTTTGTATTTGATTTAAAACAAAAAAATTAAATTAAATGGTTGCATACCTTTGCGCATTTTTTTTAATAAAGTTAAATTAAAGTGAACTATTTTGAAATACGAGTGATTTTACTCTCTAGAAAATAATTTATGCAAGCTCACTTACGCGGTTTTGCATTATCTTGTTACGTGGTTTTANGGCCATGAAATATTATTTGTAATATCGTGTTTATATGTACGACTATTTACAGATAGGGCTTACCTAAACTGAGCAGATTCTTCGCCACATCCTCCACGTATTCGAATGTGTGTGGATCTTTGTAGTACGGTTCGCGATAAAGCCGTTGCATGGATTCTTTCAGCCACATTTTTGTGTGATTATACTCCTCTAAATGGAACAATTGTTTGCCTAACACAAAGCAATCTTGCCATGTCATGCTAGTTCTGCAAGAATGTAAAATTAAGATTAAACATAACTTAAACTTAAGTAAGACAGAAAAGGATAATGCTGTTTTGGGATGATTTGATAGAAATTCTTAAGCAAACAGTTCTCTGACGAGGGGACTTCTGTCGAGAGCTTTCCATCAGTACTAAGTTTACTCTCGGGCTACTTCAATGTATTTATGGCGAATTTTCTCTGATAGCCAAGCGGTTATTAGGACTTTACGTGCGATAGAGGTGCGCCCTAATGTGGTAAAGGAATGTCTGCTCTCTCTCTCTTTCAGTTGCTTCCGCATTAGGCTCATTTGAGTTCCGGGTCACCGCGACATTGCGGGGAACTGTGAGGCTGACGAATTGGCAAGGAATGGTAATAGGCTAAGGATGAAGTACTTTGGCTAGTTATCACAAATTTAATAGCCCTAGGACCTCTGGGGCATCGAGATTAGCCAAATTCGTAATTAAATAATCGGTTCGAGGCGTTTTATCGATTGCGTGTTGGGTGTCGTTCAGAATGTGGTATCACAAAGAACAATCTCCCAATTGTCTAAGTGAGTTCCTGGCACATGCAGCCGCCACCTTACCTAGCTTAATACTATACTTATGTATATGTATATGCAAACTCATCGAAGTTGCTTTCTTCCTATTTCAGACACTTGAGACACTGATTGTTCTGTATATAAGAACAAGAATTTTTTGGGAGAGATTGAGCCTCTCTCAGCATGTCTAGCTGAAGGGTAGGTAGATTTATGTTAAAGTTGTTGAGGAGTCTTTTAAGAATAAAGGCTTTGTAGTTAGTTGCTTCCTTGATG
>NW_016229404.1:0-1272 GCF_001687245.7 Rhagoletis zephyria | reverse complement strand
TATTTAGCAGGTATTAGGTTGCTTGCTTATGCCGGCAGATAGAAATCCGGTATTTTCATTTTTTTGGTCTCTGCGGCGTTGGCGTTTTTTTCCGGGGTTTTCTCATATTTTTCGTATAACATCTTGAGTGGTTCGAATATTACATCGGATACGGTGTTTGTTTGTTCGTTTATAATTCTCCCTTGAAATGTTTTCTGCTTGTATATCTCCATGAATTAACGTGTGAATGCAAGTGTAGCTACATAGGGCAAACTGGCCGTAAGATTAAAACAAGATTCCGAGAACATATAAGAGACTACAATAAGAGGACACAAAAACCAAGCGTCACACCAGAATTAATAAGGCAGCCAAACTCCTTCATGTACAGCATAAAGGACGGCGTTTGAACATATTGGAAAACATGGAGATATACAAGCAGAAAACATTTCGAGGGAGAATTATAAACGAACAAACAAACACCGTATCCGATGTAATATTCGAACCACTCAAGATGTTGTACGAAAAATATGAGAAGACCCCGGAAAAAACGCCAACGCGAAGATACATACCTACGCCGCAGAGACCAAGAAAATGAAAATAACGGAATTCTATCTGCCGGCACAAGCAAGCAACCTAATACCTGCTAAATAACGGAACATAAACCGACGCAATCACGAAAACAAAAAAAAAAATATAACGGATTTCTACCCGCCGGCGAATACAAGCAATCAAAAAGCACCTACCTGTGAGATAATGAAACAAAAGCGGTCGCACTTAGATGGGTATGCATGACCTAATGACAGTTAAAACAGATAGTAACACGAATACATAAAAAGCGGAAGGAAACACGAACTATTCAGAACGAAAAATGACACTGAAGATGGCACAATGCCGAAACCGGTTTGTCTCCAAACCAAATTTGACAAGGGATGACGGAAAATCGTTCCACAATACATCATACTCCTACCCTGTCGGAAACACAAACAACCAAAAACAAGATTAATGTTGTCTTATATGTGGGTCGCATGTACAGTAAATAGTTTAAGTTTACCGACACGCCTTGAATGGTTTAAAAACAGAAGAGTGTGGTTGGAAGACATGGCAACTATTTTTGCGGATTCGATTTGTAGGTAAAGTAGGAAGGATTTTTATTTTTTTATTTAGTGGAGAATTATATTGAGCACGATGAGTTGGGCAGCATGTAATGTAGGGGGTAACTTGACAAAGCGTATTAAGTGGATTGGAATACTGAAACACTTTGGTATTGTAATATCGTTACTTCATGATACTGTT
>NW_016229403.1:0-1272 GCF_001687245.7 Rhagoletis zephyria | reverse complement strand
TAATTTCTTGTGTAATAACTCATATTTTTGCATGATTTTTATTATTATTTACCCTAACTGACGAAGAACAATAAAAGTGCAATTTGACAAGTTCAATTTTCGAAAGCAGTTGGTTTCAAAAGTGTTCCAAAGAACTGGGACCCGTAGAGCCATCTGGTAACTGGCGGCAGTGCTCTGGTGACAGTTTGCTGTTTACACTTTTTTCCTTGTTTGTCAGCTATCACCGCACTTGGAGTGAATCGGCTCTAAGCCAAGTCGACTTCAAGTCTGTTTGTTTGTTTTTATCAGGAAAGCATCGCTCTTTCTCTTTCTGATTGAAGTTCATCATGTCCTTGGCGATGTCAGCATTTCACTCAAAGCTGTGTTCCCAGCTGATGATGGGACAGTTGGTGGCGCGAAAAGGCAGCAACGTATTTTTGAGGAACTTTGGCACTTCAAAGTTGGCCTACATCTCACTGCAGAATGGTAGCTCCTCACTGGGCATTTTGGTCAAANCGGCTCTAAGCCAAGTCGACTTCAAGTCTGTTTGTTTGTTTTTATCAGGAAAGCATCGCTCTTTCTCTTTCTGATTGAAGTTCATCATGTCCTTGGCGATGTCAGCATTTCACTCAAAGCTGTGTTCCCAGCTGATGATGGGACAGTTGGTGGCGCGAAAAGGCAGCAACGTATTTTTGAGGAACTTTGGCACTTCAAAGTTGGCCTACATCTCACTGCAGAATGGTAGCTCCTCACTGGGCATTTTGGTCAAAAGAAATCCGGGTAGTTTCCCTTCCTTGGGAGCTAGGAACATCAGGTACTGTAGCTTAAACTATATGTAGTCGTAATCTAACAATAACACTTTCATCATCATTTAGCTTCATCGCCCCAATACTCTCCAAAACGAAGCCTGTGCTGAGAAAGGTTCAACTGTATGCGACCGGATTTGTTCTGGCATTTGTCTTCGTGTACGCCGTCATCTCCTTCTCCGTGTCAACGGTGGTCTATGAGTTGCTGAAGATGCAGGCCAATTCCGTTTCCATCAAAGACAAAAGTTTGGACGTTGAAAAGAAGGACAACTAGAAAACATTGTTGTTGTGAGCTAAAAGCTGTTCTCGCCGTAAACTCTGCCATATTCGAACCTACTCAACAAATAAACATTTACACTTATATTTCGATATCTCAGTACACCGCAGATCACTAGTACTTTGAAAGGTGATAAACCATCAGCATGAAATTCACTGAATACTTGCTAAAGTTACATCCATCATATATTGTGGGTTTATTGATAACTTC
>NW_016229402.1:0-1272 GCF_001687245.7 Rhagoletis zephyria | reverse complement strand
TTTTATTTTATTTTATTTTATTTTATTTTATTTTAATTTTATTTTAATTCTATTTTAATATGTTTTAAATCATTTGATACTATGTATTTCAATTTTTAATTTTACTTTTTTATTTTACTTTTTTTATTTTTTATTTTATTTACATTTTTATATACAATTATTCTTTCTTTCTTTTCTTCCTTTTTTCGCAATTTTCGCAATTTACTCGAAATTTTGAGGGTGTAGGAGCAGACGGATCTCATATTCTGATTCAGTGGGTCGAAATACATGTTTGTGGGTCTTTTTAAAATCAATTTATTTTTTTTTTGTTTTTTCCTTGATTTGTTAAATAAAATTTTAGTTTATTTTCTACTTAATTTAGTTTTCCATATTTAAAATTGATTTACAAACTACTTGAGCATAACCCCTTTTTTGTTTTTTAATTATTTTTAATTTTTTATTTTGTTTACGTATTTTGTTTATTTTTAATTATTGCTAAGTTTAATTGATAATAGTGAAATTCAATTGGCAAATCAATTATAATATTTTTCTCTTGCTTCATCTTACTAAATTATTGTGTTTATTTAATTAAGTTTTATTCATTATTATTCAATTTTATTTTATTTATTGCATTTTTCTTGGTTTATTTTTATTTTATTGTAATTTTTATTTCACTTGATTTAATTTTTTTCATTTTTTTGGACTTTTTTTCACTAAAATTTTTCTATATTATTTTAAATTTTGCTCTTTTTTATTATATTTTATTTGTTTTGTTTACATATTTTATTTATTTTTACCTTTTTCATAATATTGTAAAGCTTAATTTTTAATTTTATTCTATTGATTCTATTTAATTTAACTTTTTCGTAGATATATTTTTTGTATTGTTTTCTTGTTTTTTCTTTTAGTATTATTTTTTGTTGTTTTTTATTATTCAATTAAATTTTTTTTTACTTTTCTTGCTTTGGTTTATTTTATTTTTTATTATTTTATTACTTTTTAATTTTTTCTTTTTTTTTAATTTGTTTTATACAATACTTGTTTAACCAAAGTCTACCATCCAGTCTAAGTGATGCAAAGCGAAAATCGCCAAGTTATAATTAACCCTTATAAATAAATACATATGTACTTACATATTTGGTCGCTTGTAAACTTCTTACATCTGAAGAAGTTTCCTGCCTTAATTTCCTTCCCGTTTGATTACCTATTTACCTTCACTCCTTAGCTTCATTTTCACAAAGTTTTCATGCTGCCTAAGCATTAGACTGGGTCGGTCCCCATACAAAAAAAAAA
>NW_016229401.1:0-1272 GCF_001687245.7 Rhagoletis zephyria | reverse complement strand
GTTCTCGTGCAATAAGCGTTTTTGTGAAGCTCTAAAAATTACAACTACAACATTTGAACATAGCCCCCATACCTTAAGGTAAGACGTATTCTACGTCAAAAGTGTTTTTATGATTTTAAAAACATAAAAAAATGCCGTAAGGAGCCATTGAACAAGTGTGGGTTCAAAAAGCAATCCTCCAAATTACCCAGCATGCATTTCCTTTCTCAGCTTAAAGTGTTTATTCCTCAGTATTTTAAATACGTTTTAAATCAAATGCAATTTGTCAAAACTTAATATAAATTTTACGTTAATTTATTTAAATTGAATCAACTGTAAATTAAATCAAACCACAACAATTAAGCATCTGCAAGAGACAACGTATTTAAATTAAAATCCATTTCAAAGCCAGCAACAAACCTTTCTCTACTATTCGCTTCGAATTTTCTCCTGCTCGAGCTACAGGAAACACACAGCAAAAGCGATTATTGAGATGATCGCTGATGAGCACCACAAATGCCAACGCAAGCCGACACAAACACCCACATACACATATGCTCAGTCGTCGACAGCACGCACACAAACAAAGGCAACCAAATACGGCAACAAAAAAACAGTAAAATCAGACAAACAAACAAGTATTAAATACTTACTTTAGACTAAACAAATGACATGGAATGTGGGTAGAAAAGCACACTTCGGGCTAAATAGAGAAGACTTAAAGCTGTGTGGGTGGTAAAAGAGGTGGTAAGAGGTGGGCTCTGTTGCTGGATGCTAAGCTGCTGACGAGTGATTTGCGATATGGAAAACTCTGCACAGAAACAGAAACAGGAACATAGGCAACAACAGCAACAGTGAGCTTAACGTATGCACATTACACAGGCAAATGAATAAGGATAAAAAGGTGCATATTTATATATATGTATGTGTTTGTAAGAAAGGCATGAAAGCGAGGTGGTGGCGGCCGCTGCTGGACGCCAAAGCGCTAAAGGGGTACTTACTTATGACCACTGTGTCGTTGCTGCGTGAGCGCGTTGGTGATTAAACATAAAGGATGGAAATCCATTTATTTCGGACCAACACGCCAGCAGCAGCTTTACAAGAGCACACAACTACATATGTATATGCACAGCACGTTTACGGAAAGTTGATGTGCCGTTGCTTGGAAAAATAATGCCGCAAATATTTTTTATGCTTTTTTCATGCTTTCATTTCATTGCATATCATCACACATTATTCCATTCCATTTCAATTCATTTCATTTCGTATTATTTTAAATTTGCATTAGTGAAT
>NW_016229400.1:0-1272 GCF_001687245.7 Rhagoletis zephyria | reverse complement strand
AGTTTCACTTCTTCCGCGCGTAGGGACTACACGCACTGAGTTTTTTATAACACGTAATGTATGGTTGTGGCTAATGGACAAACCATCTAAGGAAATGTTTTCAACTAGAATATAGGGAAATTTCCATATAAACGAACCTTATTGCAAGATGGTCTTTCCTGATTATCGTCTTCTCTTGACCGAGCAAATTCACTGAAAACTAAGCTATAAATGAGACAAATAATCTCAATTGATGAAGGATTGGGAGATCATATCATAATGAAACCGGCCCAGCCACATTGGAACCATGGTCGTAATATTACGTGTAACAACTTCGACAATTCCAATATTTTGGCTGAAAGGCTCGCTAGCAAAGCTACAATAATTCTGCGAACACCGAACGAAATTCGTAGAGATTCGTAGAGAATATTGTCCTAAGGACTATGCAGCTAAATGTCTGGGTAATCGATACTGATAAAAGGAAACCAAAAACGATTATCTACTTTAAACTAAAATAGATACGGGCTTGATGTTGTGGACCATCCTGAAAATATTTACTGAAGGCCGGCTCGAAAAGACGCCAAATCTACACATATTCCAACGTGCTCGATTTATGTTAAACTGTTTACAGAAGGCACTGGCTCGAAAATCAAACGAAAATCTTTTCTAAGATATCTACCTTTAATGAAAAGCAGCTAAGTGCAATATTTGATGGATCTGCTTCAGTAGATTTGTAGAAAAATATAATAATTTTTTAAGTTATTATTTAAAATCAATAACTAAATACGTACTTCGCTTTCAGCTCCAAAGCGCGTTTGAGAAATCTTGCTGTTGGAGCACTTCAGTATAGCTACGGCAATTTGAAAACTTCGCCTCGCTCGGCTCGTGTGTACAAACCCTAACAGGAAATAGTTAAACACATTTTGGCCTTTCCAACTTCCCTTAGTTCAACAATAAACTAAAATGTGTGTTTCTCTGTAATGGGTTAGCTTATTTTTTCTTGAGTTTTAATACATTCTCTATTCAAACTAATAAGAAAAAAATTTAAAAGCATAGTATGCAAATTTTGGTAAGAGGGCAAAAGAGGGCTTCCTAAGTAGGTGAAAGGACCTCGACTATATATATTGTCTTCTGCGGCACATATTGGGACTATGTAATATAACATCCAAATTTAAACAAAATTTGACTGCAAACAAATGTGTTCCTTAAAAACTTACTAGCTGATCTCTTGGAACTGCAATAGCGGCTGATGGTTGGCGTATGGGTGCGAAGATGCTTCAATAGATTTGCTAA
>NW_016229399.1:0-1272 GCF_001687245.7 Rhagoletis zephyria | reverse complement strand
GAAAAATGAGAGTTATGCTGAACATTCGCCTGAATGCAAGAGTTAAGTTACACGACTCGGGCAAATATGTATACGATTCTATGAAATGTCTACGTATGTATATATGTATGTATATCTAAGATTTGTTATTTTAATCTGACATGTTGTCATTCACTTTTATTTAAGGAAGGCACATTGATAAGGTAATTGTACCATAGCAAAAACAACAAGCTGGGAGTGTTTTCTACCCGAAAATGTTAAAAAAGGTAAACCAAATTAGACATTTTTGAGTAAAATGCAAACAAAAATTACAATTCAGAGAGTAAATGCACGAAAAAAGTAAAACTTGCTCCTCAGCTGCTACTACCTTTGGTATCATCGTTTTTGCATTCAGAATATAAAAAAAAAACTTTCCTTTAGTGGTGGTTTAGGACATCGTAGCGAACAAAAATCCTGAACGCGCAAAATTGAATTCGTAATTAAGATCAAAAGTAGATGGACAAAACATTAATAAACTGTTGTCAAATATACATATTATAAGTTTTCGATTCGCCACTTTTCTGCTCGCTATGTTTGATTTCCGCCTCGCTTAGCGAAAAAATTTTGCATGTGAAAGCAACAACATAGTTAGCTAGCAAGGATAAACGATAACGAGTTTGGTTGTTCCTCATTAAATTCGTTCGTTTCGCCACTCGCTAGCTGTTGGCGAATCGATGACGGCTTATATATATTTAATCGATAACTGCTCACTTTGTTAAATTGATTACCCCTCAACACTTTTTCAAACATAATTAGCTAATTTTATATCACAGCTTAAAAGGCAAGGTATTAAATTTTTTCTTTATGTTCATAATTCGGTGACACTGATCTATATATATTGATTTTAATCAGCTTTGTAAATTGCTGCGACCACAACTGTTCTCAATGAAATACATGCAGATTTGCATTCGAAAATAGCATGCAATTAGATTTAATATAATCGTACTATGCTAAAGTATGTACCTATTATTGCTATGGGGTGGTTCGAAAAGTTACACGGTGTTGAAGGTATCAGAAGAAAATTTAGGTGCATTAAATATAAATTGCCTTCAACGATACATTGCTTTTGCTTACGTTGACCATTCGTTCTTAATTTTTTTAAGGGCAGTCCTGTTTATCAATATGTCCTTTGACTTTAATTATTTTTCTAAAAATCTTTTTCGTTCTTTATTTCAAAAATAGATCTCTAAAAGTTTTTCTTTTGATATGTGATTTGCTTGACCTTATTTTGTCGGTCCAAACAGGAATCTCGAT
>NW_016229398.1:1016-1272 GCF_001687245.7 Rhagoletis zephyria | reverse complement strand
CATGTATAAAAACAACTATTAGGAATAACGGCACTTTAAGATTCAGATGAAGAGAACTGGGGGAAATTTAAAAATGAAATGACAAGAAAATGACAAGGAAATGAAATCAAAAAATAAAGGACAAAAGCAAAGGAAGATAAGATAAGCAAAGGAAATGAAAAAAGGAAGATAAAAGAAAATAAAAATAAAATAAAATAAAATAAAATAAAATAAAATAAAATAAAATAAAATAAAATAAAATAAAATAAAATAAAAT
>NW_016229398.1:0-902 GCF_001687245.7 Rhagoletis zephyria | reverse complement strand
AAATAAAATAACATAAAATAAAATAAAATAAAATAAAATAAAATAAAATAAAATAAAATAAAATAAAATAAAAAATAAAATAAAATAAAATAAAATAAAATAGTGCAAAACAATATAAAATAAAATAAAGCAAATTAAAAGTAAGGGGAATAAAGTAAAGCGGAATGCAGTAGGACAGGAGTGAAGTTAAATGAAAGGAAAAATCAAGTGAAGCAGAAATACATAAGAAGACATGATATGAAATGAAATAAACTGAAATCTCATCAAATTAAACCGAACCACATGAAAAGAACAGAACAACACTATAAACAGGGGCCTGAATTTAAATGAGCCATCATTCTCTTCTTTTTATATCAAGTGGAATTTTTCTGATTAGCCGCAGTAAATATGTTTAATTACTTGGAATTCTCTACGAATAGCCTTTTCAATGTTATTTTACGTTTTCCAACTTTTACCTTCTTTTACTTCGGATGTAGATATAAGATTAAGTGTTTACTCCTTGGACAACTTAAAATACCTACCTCTTCGCCTATTGTTTACCTTTTTCTTCTGTTCAAGCTTAATAAGTTTCCACCCTGCTCTTCCTTCGCACAAACTCCTACCCCACTTCCTTTTTTCCCACAAACTCCAACTATATATAAGTTTGCTGCGCTCCATTTACCCTTTCATCACATCCACTCTTCGAGGCTTATTAATTCGCTATAAATTTGTTTACGCCATCACATTGAATTGCCGCTGAAAAGATTAAAATTTCCTGTTTGAGTTGAAAGTTATATATCTAAGACGCAAGAGAATTGAAGATAAGAAAAGAAAGCAAAGCACACAAATCGGATTTTTAAGTAGACAAACGGATAAGGATGTAAAACTTTTCTTTAATTGTGCCAAATGCCATTTTATTGCTG
>NW_016229397.1:0-1272 GCF_001687245.7 Rhagoletis zephyria | reverse complement strand
GCGAAATTGATAAATACATACATACGTACGTACGACGCATGTATGTATGTATGTATGAGAAATGCAAGTACTTTATACAGTATTAGCGCAGCGTTAATATAGAAACATGTTTTGTGTACGAATGATGCGATCAGTGTTGGATTATATTTAAACATTTAGTAATGATTAAAATTTTCTTGATGACGCGTTAGCTATGATGTCATAGGCGTACAGTTTGAGGAATTTATGATGATGGTATATTATGATGATAAACGAAAATAAAATAAAGATATTTAAATTATAACGGAAATATATGTTTTTCCTTTGATTGTTGATAGAGGGTAGATTGATAGTACATTTGATTAATTAGAAGTGAGTCTTTAATGTATGTATGATGGGATTGAAAAAATGCGAGTGAGCATCAGCCACTGAACGGAAGTGTTTTTACTTCGATTCTTTTCTAGTTTTTTCATACTGCAGAAATTGGTGTTAATCCTCTTAGCGTTGTCTCTGATTTGCCTTTGTCTGCCGGGAGACAAAAGATGGAAAATGGAAGAGAAATTTTTTATTGTATGTATTTAGAGCTTTTCCGTGCGCAGAAGTCCTCGTAAGTGTGCAAAGATGTTGACTGCCATACATCTGAGACGGGCCAGAAGTGATTCTTGGGAGTGCGGTTCAAATCGCAGTTCACAACGTCTCGATATTTAAGGAAAACATGCCTTGTAAGGAAAACATGCTTCGTGTGAGACCCCTTCTTTTGATGACGACCACGGCAAACGACTATGAATTGAGAGAATTTTCTTAACTTTTCAAATCGCATCGATCTTGTTTTGGGATAGAAGATGATCTTTGAAGTTGTTTTTGTTTTTCAGTTTTGAAAATTGGTTTTTGTAGATTTCTCATTTTTTATGTTGTTTGTTTAATAGTTTGCTCATATATTCAATGTATATTTCCCACGGCAGACGGTTCTACGTACCGGAATGACTCGGGTTTTACTCGACCAAGGGCTGTTGTTTCGGCGATCTAGCCCCGTTTAGGTNACGCCTCCGCGGCAAATCACCACCCGCCCGTGCAGCGCACAACCAACACACCCACACCTCAACACAACACAACGATAGGTACACACACAAACACAATAGCACCCACACACCGCCGCCGGCAACTCCTCGTCCCTCCAACAATCTACTCGGTTTGTCAGTCCAGAATATACCCTAACGTGACATCAGTCAAGTGCAACTCCTGCTTTGGCTGGTGCCACTTTAGGGCATGCTCAGGACTTCGCAACACGCGTGA
>NW_016229396.1:0-1272 GCF_001687245.7 Rhagoletis zephyria | reverse complement strand
AAACTCTGGCAGCAGTAAAGCAAAGGGGTTAATCACGCATAGTGCCGGTGAGACACAGTAAGGGGTGTACTGGCTGGCTGTCTGTTGGTTGGTTGGCTTTTTCTTGAAGCTTGTTCCAGTTTGTTGAGGTCTCAGTTGAGCTGTTTAGTCTGCTGTGCTGGCAGAATTCACTGATAGAGCACGCAATGCCTACATGCTGGCTGCTGCTAGGGTTGAGTTCGTTCACCAACGACAAACAAGGCTGTTTCAGCAGTGACATCATTGCTCTACGAGCAGCAATCGCATTTGTCAACTTGTCCGTCACTCCAGAGGCTCTAAAGCTTTTTGAAACTCTCACTTGACTCTTTATCTGGGTTGAGCAGTCGGCAGCAGCAGTGGCCATGCTGTTCCGGAGTCTGCATTTTTGTTTAGTCGCAAAGTGAGCTACTGAGCAAATTTCTGGCACTCTGCACTAGAGACTTCTTCCTGTGATGTGTGCTAATGGTGGTGATGTCGATAAGAGAGTAAGTTTCAACGGCCGATGCTTCTAACGCTACTGCTGCTGCTGTTATTCCCCTTCAACTCAATCACTCTGTCGATCTGTTTTGAAAATGTTTACACACACACGCCAAAATTAGCTTGTGTTTGAAAGGAAAGGCAAAGAGCGTCGATGTGTCAAGGTGATAGGCGACAGAAACCTTCTTCATGCTTTTCCCCTCTTCAGACTGTCTGTCTTCTGTAGGTCGAAAACAAGAAAAGGTATCTGCAAAAATGGAGTTGCATATTAGGGGTGCACCATAGGTGCCTTCAGTGCACAGATACACCGTCTCAGTTGTAGCCGTCATCATCATCATCTACTACTACTACTTGAACTTGTCAGACGATCGGCAGCCGATAAATGTTTACGCCATTTTCGGGGTGCTTCTCCTTTTTTTCGTTTTCTTCTTCTAGCACGAGTTGTTGGCGCCCTGCGTATGCATCTGTTGAGCAGCAGGAAAAAAGTTTTGCCTAATTACGCCCATTA
The DNA here is from genome assembly GCF_001687245.7 of Rhagoletis zephyria. Classification (NCBI taxonomy): domain Eukaryota; kingdom Metazoa; phylum Arthropoda; class Insecta; order Diptera; family Tephritidae; genus Rhagoletis; species Rhagoletis zephyria. The sequence goes on along the minus strand of NW_016229396.1, from coordinate 269 downwards.
ATTTCCCTTCATGTGATTATTATGACAAGCTAAATATATTCTACACTGGTGGCGGTCGTTTGGCTGGCACTGTGCTCCAGTTTATGATCACAATTTTCAGTTGGCAGATCAGCTTTTCTAAAGCATTGCTATCAACTGCACGCTTTTAAACACTTGACCTTTATGCTTGTCGTTTTTGAAAAAATATGAAAGTTAAAACTATGAACGACTCAGATTTAGAAAAAACAATGTTGATTGGTTAACAAGATAAAATGATCAACTGCAAACTA
>NW_016229395.1:0-1272 GCF_001687245.7 Rhagoletis zephyria | reverse complement strand
TTTCAAGCGTAGAAGAGACAAATGTAATTCTGCAACCCTTTAGTATGTATACGCGAATACGCCGCGCAGTTGCCCGCCGGGCAGACGCTGCCCACCTCTGCCTTACGTCGTGAATTTCGTTTTTTTTACTTCGAAATGCTGCTTGCGATACGGCACATGCTCACTAAAAGCTTCTTGGTGTGGCATACACACATTCATCTTTCAGCTTTCAGCAGTTGCTGCTACGCAGCTGAAACCTTCCCTGCAAAAAATTGTGCGACTAATCTCTAAAGAGAGTATTCCGAGATTACTCTCAATCGGGAACGATTGGGCATTAATTAGTCGCAACTAGTCTCATACGGGTACTAATGGAGGTCAATTAGTCTCGACTCATCCCTTATGGGTATAATTGGAGATCAATTAGTCCCCAATTCATCTCTAACGGGTACTATTAACGATGTAATGATATGTACGCACTGAAATTTCATGTGCGGCGTTGGCACACAGAGAGAGTATTCGCCTAAAAAACTGAGCAGCCCGGTTCGAATCTCAGCTGGCGTAAATTTTTATTTTTATTTTTTAAAAGTGACTGGCCGCTGTTTATACTCTTTCAGGTATAAAGGTGAACAATTAGCCTCTTCATAGGACATGCTCGAACAAATGCGAACAGTTCAATCCAGATAAAGAGATCAAAAGTGGTATTAGTCGCATGTTCCTTTGCGATTGCTCCCGGAGTCATCCCGGATTAGTCCCATTTTTTGCGGGGCTATTTTACATCGCTGTAGTACAGACCCAGCAAAACCAGCGTGATCGAAACTCCAACACAAACGCAAATTTTATGGTGTTACTAACACACCTGTATTAATTTTTGATTGGAGTGCCATCTATTGTTTTTTCGTGCGAGCTATCTTTCGCATATGAGTAAGTAGTCAAGCTAATCTTTTCACATATGAGCAAGCAGGCAACCTATTTGTTTTGAAAAATCACACGTACACAAAACTTCTGGGAGCATTTTTGATTCACTATTAAGAATGTGATAGCAAAACGTGCCGAACTTAGCGGGCACGCGTGGCGGTAACGTCACTAGGAAAGTGACCGTCACTGTTCTTGCTGGGGAGGTCGGCACTCACACTATCACACACTCGCGCTTGTGTGCGAAGCAGCGAAGTTTTGCTCAACAGCCAGTGCTGGGACTTACCACATTTGTGAAATAGATACTACTTTTTTTTTCTAAATTACATTTCTAGTACTTGTACCACCGTAAGCTAAAAAACTTTCAGATCTTGAAACTTC
>NW_016229394.1:0-1272 GCF_001687245.7 Rhagoletis zephyria | reverse complement strand
AGTTTCACAGCTCTGAAATGCAAAACGAACTGGTTTGTTCATACATATGTATGAATGCACATCTGTACATATCGTACATTTGCTGTACAGTATTAGAATAAAAAAAAAAAAATAAATAAAAAATTTAGTTAAGTATGCAGATATGACCGCTACCTGTTCATCCATGTACCGATTACCAGTAGGTCACTAAAATAAAATATATAGTAAATTTTACTACATACCTATGGGAGTATATCGAGGGCTTATTTTGAACAAACGCTAGGATACAGCCATACAGGATATGATCGCAGAGTTAAATTGGTTGAGCATTAAACAGCAAATAATCTATCACGCTATGAAATTCGTATTTAACATAAAGCAGGGTAGGCTTCCGGATTATCTGAGTAACAACTTACGATATATTAATGAAACTCATTCATACTTACTAATGGAAAACAACAGCTTCAGGCTACCGCTATATTAAAACGGAAGTGGACAAGAAAAATATCTTCTATAAAGGGTTGAAACGCTTTAACGAGCTACCTGCGCAAATAAAACAGTGAGAGAACGTAGGCACTTTCAGGAGGCTGCTATTTAACTTTTGCAAAACACTTGCTATTAGGTAGCATGGATTGGCATGGAAACCTTTCCATCTGCCCATAAATGAGGAGACAAAAGCGTTCGGCATGGAAACTAGTTCTTTCCATCCGTTACAGCAGCATGACTCTGGATCACGTCCATTCAGAGCGCCTGCCTCTAAAGTGGTGTGGAAAAGAGGCGGCTTGGAAACTAGCCCTTTCCAACCGCCCAGTATATGTACTGTGCTGCTCGGAATCTCGTCCATTCCGACAGTTCCGAAAATATGATACTCTTAGATATTTATTATTTATTAGATACATATGGTCGTTTAAAGTACAAAACCGCGTATAGTCATTCTGCAAAACCGCGTAACTGGCACTGGCTGCCAAAAATTGGATTTGCTCACACAATCTCTTGGCTTAATCCTTATCCATTCGTCCTGAAATATACTAGCCAGAAATGTGATTGCTTTATAAAAAAAGAGAACCATTTTGAAATATGAGTGTTTTTACGCTGTAGAAAATAATTTGTACAACTTCACATACGCGGTTTTGCATTTTGCTGATACGCGGTGTTGCATTTTGTTGATACGCGGTTTTGCACTGTATAAGCTATATTTCACCTAGATTAAAAGAAAAATTAAAATAAGTTTATAAGAAAATTAGCATTACGCTATCCCTACTTTTAATGAATAAATGTGGACTTTGTAATTTT
>NW_016229393.1:0-1272 GCF_001687245.7 Rhagoletis zephyria | reverse complement strand
TTTGAAATCGCACAAGTAATTTATAAACAAAAAATAAAACCGACTTCAAGTCTCGTATACAAATTTAGGATTTAGACTAAATTAATATAGGACCACCTGTGAGGTAACACCTTTCCTTTAAAAAAAAGACTTATAGAAATCGGTTGACGTGGTCCAAAGTTATGCGGTAACACACATTAAAAAAAATATTCCAACGAATTGATAACCCTTCTCCTTTTTTGTGAAGTCAGTTAATAAAATCCTTAAACTTTGTGCAAAAGTCAGAAAAATTCCAAAAATTTGCGCACTAATTTCCAATATCTAATCAGATTCTTTAGAAAAATTATAAGTATGTAGTTTTATAGCCTATTCAATTTTAGTATAACAACGTTGACGCAATTTCTTCCATATAAAGTATATTCAACAACTTTTTTTGTATAGAAAAAATTATAACACTGTCCATTAAAAAAATTACAAAATTTTAATGCGATTTTTAAGCAGCATAAAATTTGCATTTTGTTGTACTAAAATTGAATGGGCTATCAAACTGTATACATACTACGAATTTGTCTGAAAAGTCGGGAAAACTCTCCCATAAAGGGCGGTCGTTAAAGGGCCGGTGGGTGAAGAGGGAGTAAGCGTGGAGGGGGCATGAACCGCCATTGAAAGAAATGCCACTCCTGACCCACCTACATACGTCTCCTATGGGTCCCTAGGGACCCCTTAGAAAAATGGCCAAAAATCACAAGTTTCGCTTGCGTCCACAGGAATTTTGCGTATAATTTATTTCTGCTGAACACATTGGCCCGTAGTCATAGAGAAATTAGAAAAAGGTTTTAACGATTAAACTTGTGTTTTATTGTAATCACCATTTTAACTCTATCTTTTGTGTAATATTTTGTTCTGCTGTAAAATATTAGGAGTGTTCGCTATCCAACTGCCAGTAAGAATTAGCCAGTAACAAAATTCAGAGAACAAGGTACTTTACTCTCCCAAAGAGAGAAACTTACTAAGTTTTGCGCGAACAGGAATTAGCAAGCTTCACTGCCAGCTAGCGTCCATGGTTGCATTTCGAGCATAATACATTTCTTAAATTATTTCAGGTGGAAACCAAAACATCACCAATACGTATATTTCTTCTTATTCTGACTTTCTTCAACATACGCTTCAATTTCATTGTGGAAGTCACTGTCGGATTTCCTATATCGATAGTGGTGTCGAGTGCCTTCCGATTACGGATACATCTTTTTCAGCCGAGTACCTTTCAAATGTTTGGAATTAATTAAATTAATT
>NW_016229392.1:0-1272 GCF_001687245.7 Rhagoletis zephyria | reverse complement strand
TCGTTCGCTTTTTCAGCAGTGACATACACTGCTGGTGGAGGAGAACTGGAAGCAACGTTGTATGCGCCCTCCTTAAGTGGGAATTTAATTTGTTTAATTGATTTACTCGTTCGATGTGGGCTTGCTTGCTCATTGTTTTCAGAAAGAGAAAGAGAAAAAGAGAAGATTGTCTCCGTGTGTGTGTAATCGATTAAAATATCACCCCAGCATTTGNGAGAAGATTGTCTCCGTGTGTGTGTAATCGATTAAAATATCACCCCAGCATTTGGGTCGTCGCTACTGCTGCTGCCGTTGTTTGACGTTGAGCATCAGCCAGTTTTGTGCCACCACCAGTCAGTGCTCACACAGACCCACATTACAATGCTCTACGGCCTTTCACTTTATTGGCCGCTGCTGCTGCTGCTGCCACTTTTTTTCTGCTCTGCTTCCTTTTTTCTGCTGGAACCCCAACTTTACGTTTGGGAATGCTAATGAAAAAACTGAGTGCTGGTGCAGTGCTGTGCTGTCGTAGGGTGCTGTCCCTCTGCTGCACGTCGCCGATGCTGCCGATGCTCACACAATGCACACACACACACAATGGCCAATGTAATCTGACTCCTCATTCCTCTTCTTTTCCGATGAGGATCAATACTGATTGAAAATCTTTTTTTGCATTTAATTACCCGGACATGGTGACGCACAAAAAGTGTATAGCAAGACAGAATAAGAACAACGACGTCAACGGTTTTGTTGTTGCTCTCCTGGCCGTTTGATTCGATTATTATTATTATTACTGCTGCTTGATGTTCGGTGTATCAATTCAATTACTCTCGGATGCGACAGCGTTTAGAAGATTGCAGATCCTGCTGCTGCTGTTGTTTTTCTGTCTGGGACAACAAAGCTGTGTAGTGTTTGCCTTCCTTTAAGCTCAATTAGTTGATTTGCTGTAGTGAAAGCAGTTTGGCGATCGTTGTCTTAGCTTCTTCTTTTTTAGCCGCTTTTTCCTTTTTTTTGCAAACAAGCCAAGATGTATAGCCGTCTGCTGCCTCTTCCCTGTTGCCTCCTCTCTGTCACCAGTCTATAAATCTCCTCATTTATCATTTTCTTTTTTTCGTCATTTTTGCTAACTGGTGGCGCTCTTTTGCTCTTTCTCTTTCTTTTCTTCCTTATCTAGATTAAGATTGAATGCACCGCAAGTCGAAGTAATCCGTGTCCTACGACCAGTCTTCTTAAGGAGGAGAACAGCGGTGGCAGTGGCGGCTCAGCCAAGAAGATGGATGAGGCGGATAGTGG
>NW_016229391.1:0-1272 GCF_001687245.7 Rhagoletis zephyria | reverse complement strand
CACCATATCCACGTGTATCTTCGCTTTTGATTTGGATGATAAATGCCCTAGTCGATGGGTTCAGGTTTATGGCAGCCCTAATATGTGTAGTAGAATCTCAGTAAGAAATACGTCTCATACGTCTCATGGGTCGACTGTAAAAAAATTTACGACTAATGTCATTTTTGATCCCTTTATAAGGAAATGATTTCCAAAAAGTTACATAGATCGGTTCTCTGATTCAAATTTTTAGTTTTAAAGTCTCGATTCTGCGAGGTTAAGGGAGATACAGTTAAGTTCCTTCAGAAACAATTTACGTGTTTAATCGAGAAACCAAAGGCCATTCAAGGTTTGGCCTTAATTTTATCTATGTATATATTTATGTATCGGGCTTTCAATGACTACTTACTTAAGTATGTGTTTTTTTCCTCAGATACCAACCTCCTTTAAATATGCGTTTTTTTTTTTAATTTTTTAACTATTTAAAACCAAACAATATTTTTGCACCACCTACACACTGTGCAGCTACAGGGTAACAATTTCAACGTTGTTGGTGGAGTTTTTGACTTTGGTGTCAATCAGACCCGGCCCGTCAACGGCAATATTTTACAAGGGATTTTTGCGTGTAACTAAATTTCAATATTTTTACAATATTGAGTTGTTATGCGTACATATGTACGTACGTGCGTTTGTTTATAAATTTTGAAGAACTCAACTGTTTTATATGCAAATTAGCTTGGCTCGCACTCTCACAGCACTTCTGTATGTTTTTAGCATATTTTATGTTTTAAATTGATTTATCGGTTGAAAAATTTGCATTAACAATGCGAAAATGATGTGTTTGCCAATGTTTTTATTATGACCGTGTATATTTATTGTTCGTGTTATCGAAATGTAGTTGCACTGTTGTGATTTGTTGCTAAATTCTCCATTAGTGTAGCGCTGTTGTGCATACATACATATGTATGGATGTACATATATGTTTAGCATAAGCTTATTGTTGGATATAAGTACTTATTTGTGTGTATATACACAGCGTTGAGGGTTCAGCTAAGTCACGCAATTTACATTTGTTAATTAATTCTTAATAAAATTTGTGCGAAAGCATTTTAATAAATAATTTAATTGAGAGCAAGTGCTGGTAGCAGCGTTAATTAAAATTTATAAGAATGGAAAGGGGCATTATTTAACGGGTAAATACTATGCCTGAAGTAAGGTACAAATATAAGATATGTATATGCAGGGACTCAAACAAATGACGGCCGTCCAAGCTTTAACCAAAACCATATAAAT
>NW_016229390.1:0-1272 GCF_001687245.7 Rhagoletis zephyria | reverse complement strand
TATTTGAAACTTTGAGGCGCTTAAAGCAAGTGAAGCAAAGCTGCCATTTCGCCACCCTTCATACGTTTTAGTNATGTTTAGAGGAATTTTTCTACAAATACATATAATATAATGAAGCTGAAAAAAATATTAGTAATTATTCCAAGTCCTTCCAAAAGAAGCTATTTATATTTCACTAGAAAAAAATTTAATGGTTTTAATAATGCAAACGAGCAAAAATATTAAACATTTTAGTGCATTACAATTTTTTCATTAACATTTACAAAATTAATGCATTTTTCACAACTCTGGTTGATAGATATTAGGTTTGTTCGCCGAGCAAAAAATTTGTATGAATTTGTACGAAAAAATGTATGTAATGAATTTGTAAAACAAATTATCCACCACTCAAAAACTGAGAGCGCAAAGTGACTGTTCTTCTGAGCGAAGTTGCAATTCTTACTGGAAAAATTTTAGCCAGCAAGAATTTGCAATCATGAAAAACATATGATTGTGGCACATGGTTGCATTTTTGTGTACGATAATTTGAACAAATAAGTTCTTTAAATTTAAGAATATATAAATACGAGCGTTTTTTTTTATATGAAAAAAGGAAGTATATATGTACTTGTTGATATAATTAATTTAGTTAATTCCAATGTTTTGAACTAACAGCTAAACAATTGTATTCGCAACCGGAATGAAATTGCAACCAGAATCGATTTAAGAAACCCAACAGCTAGTACGATAAACAAATTGTAATGTTTATTAACAAAAACAGTCAGAGCAACAAGAAATACAGAAGAAAGAAACATGTATGTACATATACCCTGGGGGGCTACTCTGTAATGCGATGCGAAAGAGAAATGCGATCCGATAGGCAATCGCCACAGCCAGTGTTGCCAACTTTTCAGTTTCAAAAAGCACCAAACCTTGGAAAAAAGAGCGTTTTACCGCACTAAAAGCACTAAATTTTTTTTTTTATCAACGGATACTCTTTTTCATAACAGTTTGTGGTAAACAAAAGTAAAAAAATAAACAATATTTACATGTATAAATAAATACACATTCATGCTTGCGAAACTGGTACATCTGGAGAAGGAACAATCGAATCNACATTCATGCTTGCGAAACTGCTACATCTGGAGAAGGAACAATCGAATCGCAACAAACGAAATTGAATTTTAAAGGGGAGAGTAATACTTAATGATACCCTAAGTAGAAGTGAGCGAAAAATTTTTTTATTTTATAATATAACCTCAAATATTGCGAAAAACCGTGTTTTTACACTTA
>NW_016229389.1:0-1272 GCF_001687245.7 Rhagoletis zephyria | reverse complement strand
CTTTGAAGTTAGAGATAATAACTTGATACAGAACCGGATGATCCACATACCTACTTTTCAAATCAATTTACTAATTATTTGGTTAGCGTTGGGAGTATAATTTGTTATACAGTATATATATAGGAAAAACCTTGAAATTTAGGGGGGGCCGAAATTATCAAGCAAGCATTTCGTGGTAGTATTTTTGAATATCTAGGCAAAAATTTGAAAGTTAGGNCATTTCGTGGTAGTATTTTTGAATATCTAGGCAAAAATTTGAAAGTTAGGGGGGTGAGGGGGGCGGGTCCCCCCCGGCCCCTACCTGGCTACGCCCATGCGACCACCTGTAATTTTACTTGCACGTACACATTTAACACAATTAAATATCTTTCGTACTCGAAAATTCGTTTAGCGATAATTCGGTAATAAACCTTTTAGTCAACATTTTAATGTGAATGTTGTATTTAATAAACACACCAACTAAATATGTTTTAAATTTGAAGCTTAAAATATGCAAACAGATTCTGACTCGAGCTCGTTGTCTACTGAAACTGAATGGGCTACAAATTTTTTTTTTTAGTTTTCTCAACTTTTATAAATTTTCTACAAGAAAATGTATCACCGACCAAGCCAAAAATGTATCCAAATGTATCCATTTTTCTTTTTACGTATCCATCTCATAATTTGTAAGAAACCCAAACATATTCAAGAAAAAGACATAATTTAACCCATCGTAAGGACTTGGAATACGTGTATATATATCTTTATATTTCATAAAATCAAACATTTGTTATTTCTATTTATAAATAATATTTTTTATGCATAAGTATTTTGTAAAGTAAGTATAATAAATAGTAATTAATATGTTACATTTGTACCTGTACACTCTAAAAAGTGTGTGTAAAACTACCACTGAAAAGTATCTATTTTTCAACAGGAATCTGTATAAATATACATACGTATAAGATGTTCAGGATTTGATTTTGAACTTGAGATCTTTAAAATATACACATGAAATGTTTAAAGTTGCAAAAATTTTTAAACTAAAAATACATTTCCTACAAATAATAAATATTAGGGGCTTACATTTACTCTATTTTAAACATTTTATGTGTTATTTTGCTCGGTGCGACAAATTTGGTATGTTAACCCATATGATCCCAAGCAAATTTTTTTTTCGCGTATTTGAATGAAACTTGTAGATTAGGGTAAAATTGGGTCGCTGAATCTATATTTGTGGTCAAATACGGGGTGTTCGATTAATCGAACACTGGGCACAAGTAGGTGTTTTTT
>NW_016229388.1:0-1272 GCF_001687245.7 Rhagoletis zephyria | reverse complement strand
CCGTGCAAGGGCTTTGCAAGACTCAGAGAATACCCCTATAGTACTTCCAGCTAGGCTGCTGTGCATATTTCTTTTCCACTTCGGGCTGGAATTGCAAAGCATGTAACGGCACTTGATTGCAATGGCTGCACCTCCCTGTACACACATATGACCGTACCGAAGAAAAAGTTCGCCTTATAGCCCTGAACGTAGAGGACGGTCGCCTTTTTACATTTTCTGTCATATTTTTGGCCATTTTTAGGTAGTTCTTACAGTATGACATATCGTTGTTTTTGTCTTGAGAAGAAAATTTTTTTGTTCTTACGCTGTAGTATTGGGGAGCGACTACAGGACTAATGAATGGGTAGCCGACCTGGTAAACTCCGTCGATTACCGACCGACTACTTTCAGTTTATTTCAGCGATTACTTTTACAAGGCAATGTCCTAGGCGGTAGTCAGCATCGGCTTTCTCTGTACTACCGGGAGCTACCAAAGTAGTTTCTTGCATGATTTATAGGCGCCCTCTTTCGCAGTTTTTCGCTATTCTACTTCCGACTAGTTCGACTCTTCACTAACATGTGCACTACCTCGGGTTAACAGAGTACCTATTTACCTAGGAGTCGCTGCAGTATCGGTTCAAAAGTAGCGATTGACTCCAGCAGTACTAGAGGGTAAATATATTGACCGTAAGTACTCCGTTTTGGTACTGCCCCACCAGATCTCAGTTCTTATTACCCTAACCTACCACGCTAAGGTCAGTCGATTAAAGCTCTTCAAAAGTCATTCAACTTTTGCTAGGGAAATTTTTTTGATATTCCAAAGGAATTAAAAAAAAATCCAAACGTACATAGGTGTCACCGAAAAATGTATAAAGGCGAAAAATAATCGAAATTTCCTTGAACATTTTTTTTTCGCTTGTGAGGTGGTATGACCTAATGTCCATACATTTGCATGTATCTATGTACTTTTGTGTTGGATTTCTCATTCACTTGTGCCTTAGGTTCTTACACACTTACATACATACATACTTATTTGGCGCAAAAGTTGGCATTCAATTGCACTGTTATGCCCCTCACTCCCTAGGCGCCTTACATTTCTAGAGCAAACAATTTTTCATATGAACGATTCGTTTCTTTAGTACTTGCACTGGTAATGGATTTGTTGTCAAATCATTGATGAAATTCGTGAGCTTCAAAGCTAACTGCAAGTAACTGATATGCCTCAATGAACTTTTTATGTATGAATCAAGGAAAGCATATCCAATTACAGTCCTATTGAATATTTCAACAAAT
>NW_016229387.1:0-1272 GCF_001687245.7 Rhagoletis zephyria | reverse complement strand
TCTACATAAATAAGTGGAGTAAATTAGCATTATAAATACATACATATTTCCTTTTGCCGGTTATAACTGTGTGCATTAACATATTTATATACAAGCATTTTGCAATTTTTAATATATTTTCTTGCAATAATTATTGCTTTCTACATTCGTTTTGTTGTACAGCAACGGAGCGAATCAACTGGGTCTGAGAATGTTAGTTACTTTTTGTCTGCCTTTGGGGTCAACTAGAAATTTACGCTCTAATAATCCAGGAATTATACTAGTGAATACCTTCATCACTTGTCTCCGTCATGAATATGTACATATTACGTAAGGCATCATGACTTCAGTACGGTACAATTGGGTTCAAATGAAATATTTGCAGAAGGTGCAGCCGAAATGGACACCTGCGAATTTTAACACTCAGCACTTATTTCTATTTAATTAGCAACTTCTAGACCCCGTTGACATGACAAGCACTTAACGTTTAAACATGGGTGTCAAACAAAAGATATTTAAAAAAGCTCACTTTCTAAAATATTTTTTGCCGAGGTGTGCTGCCACCTGTTTGAATAATTATAATAGATTGAATCGTATACATAAAATAAAGATGCTTAAATATCGATCGTGTTTTTCTCGGCGAAGAGAAGTTTTGTATTTGGGTTAGAACAAGAAAAGAGAGTGGCCACCTGTTAAAAAATTAAGTTAAACGAATTACTACAATAACTCAGCGAGAGGCCAGGACCAGGATGAATTGATTTACTCCAAAATTTTTGTTCAAGCAAAAATGTTTGGTATAGTCGTTGTGGCCAATGATAACCATCAGTTGCATACCTTTAGGCCCTAGGTGTTATTAGTCGCCCAAAAAATGGTTTTGAAAAGGCTTTGTTTCTAGACGACAGGTTGCCATCTGCTTATTCAAATATGTATCAAAACATGGGTGTCCGGCGAAATAGGTTAAATAAGGTTGCAGATTGAAAATATTTTGTAGAGGGTTGACAACTGGTTAAAAAATTATGTTTGAAGAGTTCAATAAGTTAAATGAATTAATACTTAATGGCTATCAATCGAATAGATTTTGAAAATTTCTAATAATTTCTAAACTGCATTAAGGGGGATTGCCACCTATTTGAAAAGTCAAACTGTAATAGAATTTTGAGAGTTAAATAATTGAAATATATTTATATCTCAATATATATACATATATACGTAGTTTGAAAATACATATCTACTTTGAAGAGGGTTGCCACCTGTTTGAAAATTCGAATTTAATTTAATTATACACAAGTTCGT
>NW_016229386.1:0-1272 GCF_001687245.7 Rhagoletis zephyria | reverse complement strand
TATAAATGAAAGTGATAACTTGTCACAGTGTGGTAATGCGACTTAAAATTTACTCTTAAGAAATAGCCTTAATAATGTAGTATGCATTACGTAAATACGCGCCTATGCACATACATACATACACATACACTACATATGCACCAACTTTACGCAGCCTTCTCGCTTACTTGGTCGCTGTTATGCGTCATTTGACAAAATACAACTTTCTCTTACCTACATATGTAAAGAAGCCATCTAGGGGGCTTATTGACATAAAGCAGGTTATTTTGCAACCAAAAAAATATCGCATATACGCATGAATACGTTATGCTCCTATTTTTAGACATTTTCCAAGCAAATATGCTATTTTTCAGGGGCATTGCCTACCTCTTTTGAATACAAGGCGTTTTTTCGAAACGGGGATAGGGTACAGGACTTTTATGTTTACAACTAGAATTTTTCATATGCCGTTTGCGTCAGGAGCAATATTGCTCATATCACTTTCAGTTTCCCTCTTACCTTCTATGACATTTATTAAATGATACCATATGTGTGTGTATTTGATATGCAATAGTTAAGTATTTAGGTGACGCTTGAAAGTGAAAGTTAAATTGTTCATTAATTTCAAGCAATTCTTATTAATCAACTTTGCATCCCTATTACGGCTAAATGTACTTTTAGGGTATAAAGGATTATATACATACCGTTCGAAAGGTATTTTGATGCCGAAGGGAATGAACTAATCAAATTTCAAATAAGTTTAATATAAAGCGAAAAAATCGGCCTATCTCGGCAGCCAGTTCAAAAACGTTCTATCGTAGAAAACTCCCTATTTCTCAGAATTTGGTTGAACAACGCCCTATTTTAGAATTCGGTTCAAAAACGCTCTATCTCAGCTTCCGATTCAAAAGCTCCATATCTCAACATATTTTGAATATATTTGCAGTTGATATAGGACGTTTTTAAATCAAATTCTTAAATAGGGCGCTCTTGAGCCATTTTCCACCCAGCCGTCGATATGTATGTACATATATGTACTGAAGACTGGTGCGCTGAAAAGGGCTTGTCAAGTTAGCAGTTTTAATCTAGTCATGTACATACATACATACATCTTATTCCTAAACTGCTGCTTAAAGCATAAACACAGACGGCAGCGTTGATCCGGATCAACTCGGAAATTGACTGCAGTTGATCTGGATTAAGTCCGAGTTAATCCGGATCAAGGCTGCCGCCTGTTTAAGCTTTTAGCACGTTTCTGTAATTCAGTATCAATATTAAAACATACATTTAGGA
>NW_016229385.1:0-1272 GCF_001687245.7 Rhagoletis zephyria | reverse complement strand
CACTCTTCGTAGTATTTGCAGGCCAAAACCTTCTTCAACCTCTTTCGTCTGACTCTCGTATGGTGATACCTGTCTATTGCAATAACCTAATTTTTTTAATTCCAATGGAATTTGATTTTTTGCAGGTGGCAAGCCTCTACATGCAGTTAAGAAATAAACCCTTTTCATGCACATTTCTATTGATACCCATCTCTTAATAGTTCATTTAACTTATTAAAAAATTTTAATTAACTTTTTTTTGACAGGTGGTAACTCTTTAAACACAAAATAAACCTCCTTTTGGGAAATAGAACGTATCGTTCAGATCTGATGGCACTGACAAGAAACTAAAAAAAAAACGGAGTATACGCATGTCTAAAACACTGGAAAGATTCCTTACATCTATCACAAAATGCTCGGTTTGGCTTCTAGTTTTTTCGATCTGAAAACAGCTTGATTAATCTTTTTGCGCTGAAATCTAGTAATGCATGTTACCATGTTTCTGGTCCCGTTGAAGTCAGTCAGTCGCAGTCCGTTAACGGATATTTCATCGTGGAGGCTAATTTTCCAACAGTGTGACCAACGATCCCCTCTTTGCCGATCGTGGCATTGAAAGCGCCACGCTCTTCCATCAGAGCATGGTCAAAAATAAGCGAGATGTTGAAGAAACTCGCTTTGATGCGGGTTATGGCTAGATGCTCGTCCACCGGGGTGATTACAATAATCGGCGACGGAGTCTCTCTCCCACCACAGGGTCTCAGAATTTGTGCTCGTTCCTCGCGTGTTTTGCCTTGCCTCGTTCAGTGCATTTATTGGATTTCTTTTGATTTAGAGGTCATTTGCCAAAGAAAATACCTATATTAATTTTTGTATTTTTGCCAGACACTTAATAGTCAAAAAAAAATAAATTGTAAGTAAGCGTACATATGCACTTCAGCCATGACCTTTCTTCTCCGCTAACCATTACCATTCAACTGTGTGGTATTCACCACCAAACTATTGTTCACAAATTAAAATCTCAAGCCGCTAACGAAAATGGCGAAAATGCTGAAAATTGTTGTCAAAGAATATAAATAAAATAATTTCTTGATTAAAAAATATTTTCCGCTCTAAGAGCAAAAGCAATTTTTTATGTTAAATATTAAAGAAGGCGCACGAAGTCATGCGTGCAAAATTATTCAGCATTCAAGTAAAGGCGCTTTGCGCTAAAAAGCAGCAATATGGCGGAGAGCACAGCAGCAGACATAGAGCAGTGTACAGAGAAGGCATCTTAAGTAACGGCAGATTTTAACT
>NW_016229384.1:0-1272 GCF_001687245.7 Rhagoletis zephyria | reverse complement strand
ACTGCCTCTCTGTGAATGCCGTGCAAGGCCTGTCGATAAGCTGTCGGGTTCAGAGGTTGTTTGATGAACCTATGGACTTCGTCCTTCAGTTAGTAGAGATGCCTCCTGACGTGTCTTGGCGAAGGCTCTTCTGCAAGGAATCGCCTGTTTGGATGGCTACTTCTGTGCCTTCCAACCAGGAAGTGCCTGCAGAGCAATATGTGCAGGTAATGTTGCGGTGATATCAAGAGGCATCCTGTCGCTTTCCTAAGTGCCGTTATCTGGCAAGTCTACAGCCTCATCCACTGTGTCCTACTAGTCCCCGGGCACCACACGGGCGCAGCGTAGTTCAGAACTGCCCGGCCAATTGCCTTGTATGTTGCCTGCAACGTCTCTTTGTCTTTTCTCCAGGTGCTGCCGGCTAGTGACTTGAGCACCTTGTTGCGGTTTTGTACTTTGCTGACAATTGCGGTTGTATGCGCCGAGAAGGAGGGCAGACTATCGAGTGTTACTCCGAGTATCTTCGGGTTGTTCACCGTTGGGATTGGTGTATCATCGACGTGAACTCCCAGTTGGAGTCTGACCTCCTTCGTCCAGGTGGTAAAAAGTGGGGCTGACGATTTTGTAGTGGAGAGGGTTAGGTTCCGTGCGGTGAAGAAGCGAGAAAACTCGGCGAGATAACCGTTTACTTTGGAACACAAGTCACTAATTTCATTCCCGGACACCATGATCGAGCAATAATGGGGAAAGGACACCACCATGTAGAACCACCTGTTTTATTTTCCTCGGTTTGCTCGATTTGTCTCTAAAAGTTACTGATGAGTGACGACCACTCAGATAAGATGTGGGAGAGAGGAGGCCTGCGTGGCTGACAATGTCAAACGCCTTAGACAGGTCTAGAATGGTTCTCTCACAAGGGCGCTTTCGGTTTGGGCCACGAGTTATCTGGGTATTTATGGCGTAAAGTGCTGTGCACTTTACGGAATCCATGGTGATGCTTTGCTGGGGTCAGGTGGTTTGTAAAATATGGGAGTAGCAAGACCTCTAGTGTTCTCGCTACCGGGGCAAGGAGGGTTATCGGACGATAAGACTTTCTTTTGTTGGCTGGTTTCCCCGGTTTGAGCAGTGGGACTACTCTTCCCGTTTTCCAGATGTCTGGAATGACAAGAGTGGCCATTGACAAATTGCGGACCTCCGTTAAGTACGCTACTCCCCTAGGGCCCAAATTTTTCAGCAGCAGCCAGGTCTAATGGCTTTTGCGGCTTTTGCCTTCCCGATAGTTACCCTTACCAA
>NW_016229383.1:0-1272 GCF_001687245.7 Rhagoletis zephyria | reverse complement strand
GGTCTAGTGCGGTCCGGTCGTTGATCACCTTGGTTAGTCCGTCGGCCAGCTGGTCCTTTGACGCGATCGGGGAAACCTTGATGAATCCCTTCTGATGGTAGTCGCTCACGGCGTGGAGCTTCACGTCCAGGTGTTTGGCTAGTCCGGGGTTCCGCTGGTTCGTAGCTATTGAGATAGCTGGCTGGTTGTCCTCGTAGATGGTGGTGGGAAGGACGACGTCGACTCCCATTTCTTCAAGCAAATGCTGCAGCCACAAGGTCTCATTGGTGGCCAGCGACAGGGCGATGTACTCTGCCTCAGTGGTAGATGTGCTCACCGTTTTCTGCTTCTTGCTGAGCCAGCCTACTGTGCTGCCTGCAAGTTGAAAAACTGCTCCGGATTGCGATTTCCGATCTCCGNGCATAGGTGACTAGACTCGACTGGTCACGTCCACCTAGCAGCAGTGGTCGGTGTTTGGTGTGGCGGAGGTAGTTGAAGACCTGCTTTGCCTGTTTCCATGCTTTTGTTGATGGTTTGTCCAGGAACCTAGAAAGGTAGCTGACAGGTGCAGAAATGTCCGGTCGTGTCATGGATGCGATGTACAGGAGTCCTCCTACAATGCTTCGGTAGGGGATGGTTTCGTCAATCGGCTCGTTCTCCAATTCTTGGGGATTTACGACGGGAAGAAGTTCGCGAGTGTGTGCGTCAGTGACATTGAATCGCTCGGAAAGCTCGTCGATGTACCGGCGTTGGGAAGCGGCAAGGATGTTTTCTCCAGTCTCTTCAAACTCGACTCCGATGAACATGCCGAGTTTTCCGAGGTCCTGGATTTCAAGGTCCTTCTTCAGTTCCTTTTTGATGTTGGCCAGCTCTTCTTCAGTTTGAGCGGCGATCAAGCAGTCGTCGACATAGACCAGAATGTAGGCCTGGCTGGTGGTGGCATCACCGCGCACAAAAAGGCAGCGGTCTGATTTGGTTGGGTAGAAGCCCTGTTTCTCCAGGATGGCATTCAGTTTGTGCGACCAGCACTTTGGGGACTGTTTCAATCCGTAGATTGATTTTCTTAGTTTCCAGATTTGGCCTGGAGTCGAGTATGCGGTTGGTGGGCGAAGGTAGATCTCTCCGTCGATATCACCGTACAGGAAGGCTGTGGTGACATCGACTTGGTTGATTTTTAGTCGTTTCAGCTTGCACACCGTCAGAAAAGTCCTGAGTGTGGTGGCAGCGACAGTGGGTGCGTAGGTCTCCCAGTAGTCCACATTGAAGCGCTGGACGTACCCTTGGGCGACTAGT
>NW_016229382.1:0-1272 GCF_001687245.7 Rhagoletis zephyria | reverse complement strand
ATAAGTTAAGAGTAGAATTATATTTATTTAAAATGTAGTTTCTCAACTCGCTACTCGTGGCAAACAGTCTTTAAGCTGGTCAACTTTATTCGAAAAATTTTATAAGATTTAACCCAAAAAAAAATATAAATGGNATATTTATTTAAAATGTAGTTTCTCAACTCGCTACTCGTGGCAAACAGTCTTTAAGCTGGTCAACTTTATTCGAAAAATTTTATAAGATTTAACCCAAAAAAAAATATAAATGGTATCATTTTTAAAAGCTTAACAACGGATCGCATTCATAATCGCCCCCTACCAAAATACGTACGTAAATCGCCACGTCCACAAAGCATTTATGAAAGCTGCCTACTTATTCAGAGCAAGCCGAATTGGGTATGTCATGTTACAAACTGGGTTTGTTTGTGGTGTTAATTTTATTGCTACATATCTCGCGCATGCCTTACTACCGCATTTGTAAACAAGAGTCATCTGAAAAGGCAGATGTTTACACTATTGCCGAACGGACAGTAACCACACCACACCTTGAATATGCGCATCTGTGTACGCTAGCAACTGCTATTTACCCAAGAACACCAGCAAATAATCGAACAGCTATATAACCGGGGAATATAAATAACAACCATCATACAAGCAATCGAGGAGACAAAAAGCAAACATAAAGTCAACAGTGTTGATAGGAGCAAAAAACACACATATGTACTTATGCCAGCGTTTGAGTGCAGCAGTACAAGTCAATGTTGCGAGAATGGTATGCACAATGGAAAAAAAGCTTGGCGTGATTGTAGCTTATGAGTTATTTGTAATTGTACTTGATATCAGATACCATAAGTAAATATTTGTCTTTAGCAGATACTACTCGTGTAGTTTATGCTGCAACAAGAGAAAAGACATACTACCCGCGCAGTTGACGATCATACAGAAGTGTACAGCAATGTTGCAAAAATGTGTGACTATGAACAGGCGCGTTGGAAGTCAAGCGGTACGAATGAAACATCAAATGGCACAGGAAAATTGGTGAGCACAAGATTTAATTTCAATATTTGTGTTTATTTTTGTATGTACATACATATGTAGACATGTATGTTTGCATGCGCAAAAAATATGAAACAAATGAAATGAAGATAAATTTACCGAATGGATGAGCACACCTTGAATTCTTCTTACTCACCCCTTTGTGCTGTATGTTTACACCGGCGCAATATTTACTTTGAGGTGCATAAGTATATACATACAGTTCCTCGCAAAAGTATTCGGAAATATTTTTTCTCC
>NW_016229381.1:0-1273 GCF_001687245.7 Rhagoletis zephyria | reverse complement strand
GTCAACTTTTAATTGTTTAACATTACGTGATTACTTAGAAATTTATTTAGAAACAGACGTAATATTATTAACAGATATTTTTCGNCATGCTCAAAAAGTGTGGTCAACTTTTAATTGTTTAACATTACGTGATTACTTAGAAATTTATTTAGAAACAGACGTAATATTATTAACAGATATTTTTCGAAATTTCAGAAAAATTTGTTTAGAAATTTATAGTCTAGATCCTTGCCAATATTTTACTGCCCCCGGATTTTCGTGGGATGCAATGCTAAAGACAACACAAATTGAGTTGCAATTAATTACAAGTATTGATATTTATAGCTTCATAAAGAAGGGTTTAAGGGGTGGTATAGTTCAATGTTCTAACCGATATTCTATAGCAAATAATAAATACATGAGCAATTATGATGATCATAAACCATCAAAATATGTTATGTATGTCCGAATATC
This sequence comes from Rhagoletis zephyria, assembly GCF_001687245.7. NCBI lineage: Eukaryota > Metazoa > Arthropoda > Insecta > Diptera > Tephritidae > Rhagoletis > Rhagoletis zephyria. Next base: position 820 of record NW_016229381.1, on the reverse strand, counting down.
TTCCCTATGCTGAATTTGAGTGGTTGGATAATGTAAATGATTTTGATGTTTTCACAATAGAAGAAAACTCTTCATATGGTGTCATTTTAGAGGTTGATTTGGAATATCCTCATTCAATACATGATATACATAATGACTTACCATTTTGGTAGTATGATTCAATCTAAACTAATAGCTGATTTAAATAATAAAACTAGGTATGTAATTCATTATAGAAATTTGCAGCAGTGTCTTAAACATGGTTTAAAATTGAAGAAGGTTCATCGCGTTTTAAGGTTCAAACAGTCTAATTGGCTAAAAAAGTATATAGACCTAAATACTTTTCATAGAACAAACGCTAAGAATGATTTTGAAAAGAATTTTTTTAAACTTCTGAACAATGCTGTATATGGAAAAACTATGGAAAATGTAGATAAAAGGAAAGATATAAAAATAGTATGTGAATGGGAAAGTATTGGAAAAAGGTTAGGCGCTCGAGCCCTCATCGCTAAACCTAACTTTCATAGCTATACATCATTTACAGAAAACATGCTTGCTATACAATTGAAAAGATCATGTACCTTATATGATAAGCCTATTTATATTGGTTTTGCTGTATTGGAGTTGTCAAAGTGGAAAATGTATAACTTTCATTATAGTTATATGAAACCTAAGTTTCAAACAAAACTCTGTTTAAACTATATGGATACTGATTCTTTTATATATACTATTCAAACGAATGACTTTTATAAGGATATTCATGATGATATTGATTTAAAATTTGACACATCGGAATATTTAGAAAATAACGTCTTTAATTTTCCTTTAAAAAATAAAAAAT
>NW_016229380.1:0-1273 GCF_001687245.7 Rhagoletis zephyria | reverse complement strand
ATTTTGGCACGCTTTTTGCTACAAAGTGACCTTCTTCTAATTGGATTACTGGATTACACATGTGTGCCTGACTAGGGTGCTTTTTTTTGCGACAATTTTTTTTTTCACTCCTACCTCGAAATTTTTGAGGAAAACACATCAAAAAACTCCCTGAAAATTTGAACCCTTAATATTAACATTTAGAACTCGCCCAAGGCGAGAAAAAACTCAAATTTTACGCGTATTTTATATCGGAAATCTTTGCACGCCTTGGGCGAGTACTTAATGTTAATATTAAGGCTTCAAATATTCAGGGAGCTTTTTTAGGTATTTTCCACAAAATTTCGAGGTAGGAGTGAAAAAAAACAAAGCACCCTAGTGCCTGACAAAGTAAAAACGATAAGGAAAGGCAAAAAAGAGGGAATGGAATGAAATACTCGTAGGCATATGTATGTATACCTATGTATATGTGTGTACATATGTAACTGCAGGCAATGGGTATGTTCTCTTGTGTACAAGTATATATGTATGATTTCACAAGGCCAGCAGGAAAAAGGTGAAAAACTGAGATTAAATTAAAATGCAAATAAAATTAAATTAAATGTCCTCGAAAAGTCAGCATGTGGAAGATCAAAATCACAAAGGATACCGAAGTGGCAATCAAAATTAGAAAGCCATGCTCATTTGAATGAACAATCCTTCCGCTATAATAGTGGTATTTTTATTTATTTTACATAAAGTTCTGTTATGGGAAATAAGAATTTACTAGTGAACCCGCATGGCGTTAAAACGCCGCGCTGAGCCATTGATGTTAAATCTAATAAAAACAGCAACTTCGCAAGCANTTCCGTCATCACTTTTCCTACTGTGCCTTAACGTACTGAAAATGTAGATATATATGTGCATTAGGTTGGATTGGTCCACATGCAAGAAAACGTTTTCAACGGGGATTGAAAGCCCTCTCTTGTCCTTGACGAGCTCTAAACACAACGAGAATATAAATTTCTTTTAAACTTATTTATTTTTGAATCGATTTCAAAGTGTTACGTATATATCGTTGTAAGCATATTTTTAATTACTGCATAACTGTATAAGGAGGTGGTTATCAATTCTTCGAAATATTTTTTCTTCTTTATATTCATATGTTACCGCATAATTTTGGACCACGTTAACCAATTTCTATTATTGTTTTTTTTTTGAGGAAAGGTGGTAGGTACCTCAGACGTGGTCCCATACTAATCTGGTTTAGATCCGATCATTATATCATGAAGAAATTAACGATAATCTTAAATTT
>NW_016229379.1:0-1273 GCF_001687245.7 Rhagoletis zephyria | reverse complement strand
GATTATCTGCTTGATAAAGTTATCGGTTTAGATGAATACCACTAATGAGACTGCTCGCAACCAACGTTTTTGGCTTGCATTATGTCAAAACGATGTGNACTTGCTTCAAATAAATAGCCTTTATGTTATATGTACATTTATTTAAATAGATATCTCGTAAATATAATTTTTTCCAATTTAGTGAGGTAGTTTCTATAATTTCTTTATCCCCGTGCTAGTAGTATAAAGTTAGTGACACTGCGCTTTATAACCAAAGAAAACACGAATATTGTCGCATGTGTAAACGAAAAGAGAGTGTGGGTAGTTCATGTAACAGAGTGCATAAACTTATAAGATTATCTGCTTGATAAAGTTATCGGTTTAGATGAATACCACTAATGAGACTGCTCGCAACCAACGTTTTTGGCTTGCATTATGTCAAAACGATGTGTTTGTTGTAATTCATTCTGTCATTTACTACCATTGTGCGTAGGCCATGACCAGGGTAGGCAAAAACTCGGAGTTCGAGGGAGCGAGCGAGCAAACTCCTACTCAATGCCTCGCATGCAACGAGGCGCTCGCAGCTCGTACTCGTAGCAGCAATGAGGCGAGGCACGAGAAGTTTGGCTTGCTCGGCAAACGAGCGAGCGCTGCTTGTTGCCTCGCGCTCCTATTAAACGAGCGAGGCTGTTGTGTGTTGCCTCGCTCGCGGTGCGAGGCGAGTAGCTGTCTGCTTACTCGCTCTGCTAGGTAAGACGAGTGAGCGACGAGCGAGCGCTCCGAGTGTACTATAAAATACATGCATTTTTGTGCATAGAAATATAGGAATGTATGTTAATAGATTATGTACGAAAGTATGTTAATGATTGTATGTACATATGTGCATATGCATATAAACATGTGAATATTATATTAGGGCAGCATTTAAAACAACAAATAAAATTTATTACATACATAAGCATAGATTATGGAATGAAATATTTTTTATAGTTACATATGTACATACATAACATGCATAGTTATATATGTATGTATGTATGTACATATGCATGTATTTTGTCTTTACAGAGAAAAGTAAGTAACGAAGATATTATAATCGTTTGTGCCGCAGAAACAAAAAACAAGTAAGCACAAAACAAAATAGTTTGCTACTTGTAGCAGTTTTGCTGTATACCTGATGAATGAAATATAATCCTTGGTGAAAAATGTATTTGTGGCCTGTTGTTGAAGGACATACATATGTATATATGTATGGACATGTAGACATGGGAAAATTTGCGTAAACAAAGAATAG
>NW_016229377.1:589-1273 GCF_001687245.7 Rhagoletis zephyria | reverse complement strand
GAGACCTACTTTTAGCCAGCTGACAAATTAGTGACTTTTTTTTGAGACTCAATTGATTAATTACTATACATTTTTCACACCATTTTTATATACATACTTATTTAATGCATACGTACATTCTTGCCACTGCTAATCACATGAATAAAAATCCTAAAAACGAAAATGTGACTGCAATATTTCTTGTTTAAAATGTTTTAGATCCATCGCACACCACGGACTTTATCGGCCGCCGATTTAGTTGGGCTTGCTAGTCTTTCCATTGCACCACAACTAATTGGTTGGAGCAATTAAGTTGGTGTAGTGTGCGCACCTCCATACATCTTCATGTACATATTTCAAGGGAGCCCTACTATTTAAATAGGCGGCCGATAAATTCTGTGGTATGAGGTGGCTCCTATAGCTGCATTATTACATCTATTCCGTGTGTTGCAATATCCACGGAAGCAGCAGTTATGAAGAAAATGATTGAAAAACATTAGACAATTCTCTACTTATATGTTTGGCTTTCCTTTGTTTTATTTTTCCAACGTCAAAAGCTGGACTTTTTTTGAAAAAGTTGGTACAACAAAACATACGAAACACGTTTTCTGTCAGATAGCTAATATGGCGGATAAGAAGAAGAAGTGAAATTACCCGGTAAAAAAGAATCGTATATGCTAATCTAGGCAAAAAGCTAACTACGTA
>NW_016229377.1:0-537 GCF_001687245.7 Rhagoletis zephyria | reverse complement strand
ATCCTATATGCTAATCTGGGCAAAAACCTACCTACGCACCAAATTTTAAGCAAATCGGACCATAAATACGATTTTTTCGAATAGATCGGTCCCTGGTCCACCGGAGGGTTTTCCCAAAATTTTCTTTCGTAAAAACCTTCTCCGTGGAATTACGAACAACTGAAAAAAAAATTAGCCAAATCGGCCCAACCGTTCTCAATTGATGAATTATTATAGTAAAATATTTTGATCATGTGTTATTTGGAAGAAAATGCGCAACACTCTCCACAAAAAAAAATTCTAAAAAATCAACGGTAATCTTTAGCGACTTGAAACTTGCACTTTATTATACTAAAATTGAATGGGCTACAAAACTGCATACGTGAAAATTTTCTCAATATTCTAATTAAAAATTTTGAAATTTTGATGACAATTTTTTGAAGTTTGATTATTTGAATTTGTGCAAGCTTTGCAACTTTGGTTATTGTGGTTTCTGAAATAGATTGAAATACATTTTAAATGAAAATTATTAAAAATAAATAAATAAACATAATTTGC
>NW_016229376.1:0-1273 GCF_001687245.7 Rhagoletis zephyria | reverse complement strand
ATATATATATATATATATTTTTTATATGATAGTTGAAGTCGGTTTTTTTTGCTAAAAATTAGTTGTTGTAATAAAAGGTCGTATGATTACGTCTTATCATGGTTTAAAACATTGTCTGTCAAAACTAAATAAAAAGCCAATAAAGTTGCAGGTATAGAAAACGTATATATTTAAGTTATTTAGTAAGAATACAAAATAATTATTAATTATTAATTAGTTTCGGATTTTTATTTTGGTTTTTATTTTCAAATTAGTTTTATTCACTTTTTTTATAAATAATATAGTTCATTCCATTACAAAAACCTCGTTAATCCAAGTTTAAAACTTTGTACAAAAATTAAAAGCAAATCAACAAAGTTTAATCAAAGAACGTAAATAATAAGAAGGGACAACTTGTGCCTTCTCTTTTGCGCTAGTACGTTTTCATCAAAATTCCACACTTCTTATTCTGAATAAAAAGTGTTTAATTTTGGTGAAACTTTGATTTTCTTTTAATTTTTTACAAAATTTGAAACTTGGATTTACATGGTTTTTGTCATAGAATGAACTATATTTTTTATAAAAAAGTTAATTTTAAAATAAAAATAAAAATCCGACACTTATCCATAAGGTCACCGCTATAAGTATACAGCGCACTGCATCATTTACAAACTATTTATGAAAAAAAATTGCATTGTTTCTTTTGGTATATTGCTGAGGAACAGTATTAGTTATAATTACATATATGACTTCATATAAGTATATTATTCACAAAATATTTATGAAAAATATAGCTTTTGGGGCACACTGCCAAGAAACAACTTTTCTAAATGCTTTACAGACAAGCGATTTCTACTTTCTGTACTACATGACCGCACTTTCCGCGAAAACTCTAATAACGGGCGTCATTTGTTGAGTTGCCGTTGCAATGATAAAAGTATTAGAAATTACTCTTTCGATATCAAGTACTTTTTTTCTATACTTACTCGATACTTGGTATCAAAAGAAAAGTATTGAGTTTTTACTTGTATTTACTTGTATCGATTGAACCCTAGCTGGCATTATTATTGATATTAATGCTGGTTCCTAAGTATACGAAGTCGTGTACTTTTTCAATCGTGTAACTGTCAACACTGACGTGGGTGCCAAGACACGTGGGTGCTCCGGTTCTTTATGTGATGACAGTATATACTTCGTTTTGTCCTCGCTCACCACCATACCCATTCGCTTTGCTTCTCTAATACCGAGAAGGTAGAACAGACAGCCCTTGTTTTTACTAATAAATTCGATGTCG
>NW_016229375.1:0-1273 GCF_001687245.7 Rhagoletis zephyria | reverse complement strand
CCAATATACATAGACTTTGTATGGGAGGTGCCACGCCAAATTAAAAAATAGCGATTTTTTGTAGCCTATAACCATCATTGGGACGTCTGAAGCAGGTGTCCGAAATTTCAANGTCGAAAAGGTTGCCAACTGTTCAGAAGGTTAAATTCAAACTATTAATAATCTAAATGAATTACTACAATATGGGTATCAAAACTACATGTAAGGGGTTTCCCTCTGTTTAAAATCTCAAATTGCGTTCAGGGGATAAGTTAATGGAAAAAGTACGATAAGTGAGAAAGAAAGTTTTATGCAGTTTGAAATTATTTTGAAGATGGTTAAAAAAATTTTAAACCTCCTATTTTTTAATGAGTTTTCTTGAAATAAATTTTACTCAATGTAGCACGTAGAAATTTCATACACTCAGCGAAGCGGGTGAGGGCGATCTAGTATTCAATAAATCTCTTTCTGAAGGTCTGTTTATTGATGAATTGATCACACCTATTTTTAAGACTGAAAACAAATGCGATGTTGAAAATTATAGACCAATTAGTAAATTGTCCACAGTTTCTAAAATATTCGAAAACATTATTAAAACGAAACTTTTTTTTAATGTCAAACATTTGATCTGGCCTAATAAGCACGGCTTTGTATCGGGCAGATCTACGNAGGGCGATCTAGTATTCAATAAATCTCTTTCTGAAGGTCTGTTTATTGATGACTGGAAGCGAACGTCAATCACACCTATTTTTAAGACTGAAAACAAATGCGATGTTGAAAATTATAGACCAATTAGTAAATTGTCCACAGTTTCTAAAATATTCGAAAACATTATTAAAACGAAACTTTTTTTTAATGTCAAACATTTGATCTGGCCTAATAAGCACGGCTTTGTATCGGGCAGATCTACGGTGACTAACCTTGCAGTTTTCACGGAGGATTGTTTCTCAACTTATCGTAATGGCTTTCAACTTGATGTGATATACACAGACTTTTCAAAAGCCTTCGACAAGATATCCCACAATATTTTATTAACTAAATTAGAATGTATGGGTATTCATTCGGGCTTCCTTAAGTGGATCAGGTCCTACCTACGCATGAGATCTAGCACGGTGGTTATCGATGGCGTTTCGTCTAAGCCATTTTTTGCTTTCTCAGGTGTCCCACAGGGTAGCATCCTGGGCCCACTATTTTTCGTACTATTTATTAATGACATCAGTTCCCGTTTTTCAAATGCTAGTTTTTTTCTGTTTGCAGATGACTTGAAAATATATTCTGAAATTAGATGCATAAA
>NW_016229374.1:0-1273 GCF_001687245.7 Rhagoletis zephyria | reverse complement strand
AGGGCTTGAATTCATTAATATCCTCTATCTGCAATTTGCACAAAAACTATTTTTTTATTTTAGAAACCATCTGGGACTTATTACCTGTCGTTACATAAGGTAGCATTAATATCACCGATGACAGTTAAAGCTCAGGTAGATTTTTATATCAGAATCTCATCTTTGTGAAAAGTGTGCAGATGGGGGTATTATTGAATATAAGCCCTCGATGTTTAAAATATATAAAAATTTTATTTCAACGTATACAAAAAATAAATCTACCTGTGTTACAGCACGTCGGGAGAAGGGGAAGGGGGGCCGGGGGGGCAGCGGCGTAGCGTGACGTGGTGTGCGCGCCGGTCGCGCGGGGTACGCTTGGCGCGAGCGCGAGTGCGACGCGCGCGGTGTGGCGCGCTGACGCGGGCAACCGCGAAGCTAAGCAAATTTAATGTTTGAAAGAGAAATAATGTCAATTGATTTTATTTCGTTTTTAAAATGGTAATAATGTCAATTGACTTTATTTCGCACCAGGGTGGGAAATAAAGTCAATTGACCTTATTTCCGTTGATCTTATTACCTGTCACCTGGCAGTATGTTTATTGTATTAGGAGATTACAATGCCAAACACACATTCTGGGGATCTAGATTGATTACACCAAAGGGTAGAAATCTATATAAAGTAATCCAGAACAGAAGATTTGACGTCTTGTCTACTGGTCAGCCAACGTATTGGCCATCTGACTCCCAAAAAATACCCGATCTTATTGACTTTGGTGTAACAAAGGGTATTGCGCGACAACGAGTTAATACTGAAGCATTATTTGATCTCCCTTTAGATCATTCACCCTGCCTCATAATATTATCAATGGCCGCGTTTCTAAGACGTAGCTGTTGCTAAACTGTTGAGTGTATGTTTCAGAAACGCACACTTGAGTAGTTCCGCTCAGCTCAACGGTTGGCAACTTTACGCNACGAGTTAATACTGAAGCATTATTTGATCTCCCTTTAGATCATTCACCCTGCCTCATAATATTATCAATGGCCGCGTTTCTAAGACGTAGCTGTTGCTAAACTGTTGAGTGTATGTTTCAGAAACGCACACTTGAGTAGTTCCGCTCAGCTCAACGGTTGGCAACTTTACGCCATTTTTTTCCATCATAAAATTATTTCGCTACATGAAGTCAACAATTTATATAAGTCAAAAACGATGTTTTCCTTCCGTCAGTTTTCATAGAAAATTCAAATAAAACAAGTAAAAAAGTCTAAGTTCGCGCGGAGCCGAACATTAAATACC
>NW_016229373.1:0-1273 GCF_001687245.7 Rhagoletis zephyria | reverse complement strand
TTCATATATTAATTTGAACAAAATACTGACAGCTTGTGAGATTTCTACATTAAGCATTGACATGTTACCAACACATTTTTATTTAAAGAACGTACTCAGTACGCTGAAAAATACCCGATCTTTAGAAGTATCGATACCAAAGAACTCGAAGAAGAAGAACTAATTGATTAAAAAATCAATCGATTAGTGTCAACACTGCTTACAAAATTCCAAACGCTGAGTGTCTTGTATGTAAAGTAAAATATTCAAATCTACTGTACTCTGTTTTGCTAGAAGTTTGAATGAATTCATGCAGCCCTCTAATATATACATACATATGAAAAAAAGATCTGCTACGATTTTCGGACTTGAAGATTCGGAATACCTATTCGTGCCTGAAGACAATTGTGATTTGATAACCCTGANTCGCTCTTCTATAAAGTTGGAGTACCGTAAGATAGGCGGTTTTGCAAAAACATCGATGAAATGTATGTATGTACATACATACATATAAAAAATGGATTTTCTAAACATATACTTGAATATTCAAATGTTCGCATTACTCGGATATTCAAAATTCTGGATAGAATTCCCAACCCTAGTGTCCACAAGCATCGGCGTAGCCAGAATGAAATTTAGGGGGGGGCTCGACCCTATTAAGCTGGCATTTCAAGGTACTATTTTATATAGATATATATAAGGAAAATTTGAAAGTTAGGGGGAGCTCGAGCACCCCCCTGCCCCTACCTGGCTACGCCCATGTCCACAACTTATAACAGCTTAAGTCTGGAGGTTGTCTTACGCCGCCGAGCCACCTGATGTCTTTATAGCTCGTTCGGCGCCTAATGAATTTTGAACAAAATTTTTTTATATTGCAATATATCGCTTGAAGGATCTACTACACATAAATAATGCTATTTTACAAGAAAGAAATAAGAGAAAATAAATACAGAGTAAAAATTCCTGAAGTGGCTCGCCCACTCAATTTTCACACATTAACGAATATTGCTATAAGTGCATTTGCATTTCTTAGCTTCAGTATCCACAAATATATCAGCAAAATATTTCGCCAGCATTCGATTTTTTTAAATATTTCTTTTTTGGGCCTTATTTTCTTAATAAGAATTGCAACCAAAGTTTTCAAGCGATTTTCATGAAATTTTGTGAGTACGTAAAAAAATTAGTTTTCTAAAAGCCGATAAGAAATTTTTTAGCAATTTCAAATTTTTGAAACTTTATTAAACTTTTTCTTTTCATTAAGTTTAAGTGTAAGAATTTTCCTTGCAATATTTTA
>NW_016229372.1:1088-1273 GCF_001687245.7 Rhagoletis zephyria | reverse complement strand
ATCAGAGCTTTGAATTGCGTCTTCATTGACATGCCAGTCAGTAACACGATCTGCAAAGCTCTCCGATGCAAGAGTTACATCTATTATGGAGCTTACCATAACTCCGTGACGAATAGCAGCAAAAGTAGATGTGGCTCCCTCATTGCACACCACGAGGGAGTTTGCTGCGATTATATCGACCATAG
>NW_016229372.1:0-1004 GCF_001687245.7 Rhagoletis zephyria | reverse complement strand
ATCAGAGCTTTGAATTGCGTCTTCATTGACATGCCAGTCAGTAACACGATCTGCAAAGCTCTCCGATGCAAGAGTTACATCTATTATGGAGCTTACCATAACTCCGTGACGAATAGCAGCAAAAGTAGATGTGGCTCCCTCATTGCACACCACGAGGGAGTTTGCTGCGATTATATCAACCATAGTTTTACCGTGGCCATTTGCGCTGCGTGAGCCCCATTGAGGATGCCAGCCATTGAAGTCTCCACTCAGAATTTGAAATGGTGAAGAGGTGTTAAGCAAAAATCTATTAACAGTCTCGAATGTATTGAATTTATCAAAGCCGGGCTCAATGTACACACCAGCGATGTACAATTCCCGCTGATCGATACAGAGCTTTACCACAGTGAAATTTGGCGTTGACAGCTGCGAAATACCTAGTACTGCCCCAACTAATATCTTAACTAAGATGCAGGATTTCATTTTGCGGCCAACAGCAGGAAATTGGAAGAGTAGAACACCATCAATCGGTTTAACGCGATCAGCGTTACCAGTGTACGGCTCGGAGACCAGTGCGATGTCAACTGGGTGTGAAAGAAAGTATTGTAAGAGCTCGTCTTGAGTAGTGCTGCAGTGATTCACATTGATTTGTAAGAAACTTAATGGTTTAGAACCCATAATCGGTACGAGAGTTTATTCGCTGTTTCGCGGAGTTGATTAGGGGACATTGTGCAGCATTTGTTGCTGAATGGCTATCATCGGTTTTGACGCCACGCTTGGTGTTCTTTGAAGCACAGTTAAAGCATTTTATTTTTGAACAGCCATCTTTATTTGGACAGCTGGAATATGTATGATCAGTATTACCACAGTGAGAGCATGGAGTTATTTGGGCATTACACCTTGTTTTTGTATGTCCAAATTGCAAGCATTTAAAACATTGTACAAAAGCGCTGAAGTCAGACACATTAAGACCAAGATAGTCAAAATTTAATTGCTCAAGAGCTATCATAGTCTTCCTAACATTT
>NW_016229371.1:0-1273 GCF_001687245.7 Rhagoletis zephyria | reverse complement strand
CCTACAAAAATGATATCGTCCGATTCAGCTGGAACAAAAATGTTTGAAAAAAGTAAGAGTTTCTCTGCATTATGGGCTCAAACCGACATATATACATCATTCATTTGAATCAGTATTAAAAGCTCTATTGGCTCCTACATTCGGGTTTTTTTGATAGGCTAGTCTTCCCTGAACCATTTTTTTCATATTTTTGGCCTATGTGCCATTTTATTCGAAACCTAAATGTTTCGGTAGCGAGTATCGAGAGTATTGGATACTTTTTAAATCAGTACCGAATACTTAAAAGTATTGACTCAGCACATCACTAATTTCCATTACTTTTTGACATAGTTCAGGCCGTATATCATTTATAACGCGTATGATTTCATTCTTCAGCTCTAAAATGGTCTCGGGCTTATTGGCATATATCATACTTATCACATAGCCCCAAAGAAAGAAGTCCAATGGTGTCAAATCGCAAGTTTTCGGCGGCCATTTGCCGGGTCATTTTCGAAAAAGTACGGTCCCGTGATTTACGGTACGGTACGTGGATTTTCTGTACCCCAAATATGGCGGTTAGGAGAAAATGTGCCTGATCGCTCATAATGTGTTTTTTTCTTAATGAGCGAAATGCACTTCCAACTGCAGAACGATAATTTTCATAAAATATTTGGATCACCTTTACGTGTTGTTCAACTGAGCATCGCTCCATGACTAAGTTTGCCAAAGCCTGTAGTACCAATTGTCTGGAAAAAATATTAACATTTTCACAAATAATTGCTGTCAAAGATCTGCATCACCCTTGAATCACCCTATGTNATTTTAGTTGCCACTATTCAAGTGAGTTGAACAGTTAAGTGAATTGAATTTGTTGTGGGTTTTCGCTCTCTCCTTTTTACCAATTCAAACTTTCAAGATGCTTGTTTACCAATGTTTAACTTTCAACATTTTTGAATGTATTTTTTAATTGATTTTCGTATTTGTTTGGAGAATAAGTTTCTGTCCTTCGTTTGTCTTCTCAAATTAAGGGTTGTCTTATTCTTCTTACTTAATGTTTGGTAATTTTCCAAAAAGTTTGTTTAATGAAATACATATTATTTCCCCCTCTGCTTATCGTTTCTGCCAAATAACTAAAATCTAAAAATATGTAATAGACTTAAGTGCTCACTTAACCGATTTCGATATGGCGTCTTAGCGAGGTTTGGAGGGTTAAGTCTAAGCTAGATTTTGTTAGGTTGAATTCGCTTAGATGAGGTTAACCACAGAGCACCAGTCGTGTCAATATCCACTCGAA
>NW_016229370.1:0-1273 GCF_001687245.7 Rhagoletis zephyria | reverse complement strand
CTCTGTGTTGCTGTAGCGGACCAACTCGTGTCTCTACACCAGCTTATTGTTACCCGATCGTTGCTAGTGTTTTAACGATCGTAATTCATACACGATGTTACTTGGGCTGTGTTGCAAAGAGATAGGTATTCCATGCAGTAATCCCTAAGAGTGATTTTGTGCTACTCTGATTTTGTATATGCATTGCTGTTAATTTTGGAGTAGGTACTCCTGGACCATTAGGGAAGTACTATTTACATAAGTGCACGAAGTAATCGTGATTTTTGCATGGTTGTTGTTCTGCATAGGCAATTCTATCTATCTGTTCTGCACTGCAAGTGATAACAAATATGTATGTATGTGCATGTGTGCGTATGTATGCGTACGTACGTATGCACCCCGTTCGTTTACATTGCAACTGATGCGAGTCAAAATTAGCTGCGGGCTATAGCCAGCTCAACTCCTCGTTAAGATGCAGAAAAATTGCAATTTATGATGACAGCAATAAGCTTTAGCGCCTCAGACCCAAGAGTAAATTAGCAGTCTTCGATTTGTATAAACGTGCGAGTATTGCCATGCGAGTATGTATATAAATATGCATGTATGAAATTTTCAAAAAAATTCTCTACTTCTTGCTACATGTACGTACATACAGACATATATGTACTCACATATTACACAGGTCAACAAGTAAAAAAAGTTTTTTTGTGCAGTGGTTTGTTATAACACTAAAATTCCTTTATATTCTGCGAGCATTCAGAGGAATACCTACTCCAACATTTAGTTATATCCCAGAACCATTATTCAAAAAAATCTTCAATGATGTGAGTAGTGGCAGTAATTTCAAAATAATATAGATTACAAACCCACAACCATTCACCCAAGAAGAATTAAATGATTCGATAAGTGATATAAAATTGTCTACAGATTCTGCACAAGTATGTAGAAGCCAGATTGAAATAAAAAACGTAACGATCTAAGGATGTCAAAGTCAACCTAGCTGCACAGTCAACTTAACTAATTCCTCAATTTTTGCACTTATCGGGTGAGCTCAAGCTCAAGAATTTGTACTAAAAATCGAGGCGGAGCTTAAGCTCACTTTTTACGCATGAGGCTTATTGTTCCACTACAACTCCCTCAAGAAAGTTGCTAATGAGAAAGTTTTTATTTATTAAGCCAAGTATTTAATACATTGAAATATTACTAGCTGCGCATATGTATATGCTAACCACTATTAGATTTTAAGTAAAATTTTGTTCAACCCAACGCAGAGAATGCTGACTGCATCAAATGC
>NW_016229369.1:0-1273 GCF_001687245.7 Rhagoletis zephyria | reverse complement strand
CAGCCGAAGATCGAATGCAACTCATAATAGGGGCCTAATTCATTATAAAGAACATGTTTCAAAAAATGGGAGTTTTTCAAGAAGTATTTTTAAAATATTTTTTTTATGACGAGATGATTAGTTTTGTGAGAGTCTACAATGAAGTCTCTACGATGAACAGAACCCGTAAACGGCACATTTACCCACAAGGGCATTTTAAATTAATAAAAAAAATTTCATAACAAAGTAATAGGTAATGGTAAGTATGATTTGCAAATTTGCTAACAATATAGTTAAGTGTAAAAATTAGCCTACTTTGGTAGAAACCGAACATTACCAATTTAACATTTACCTGTGAATAGGGTATTCCGTGGCACTGATAAATCGACTTTCTTTATATTTTTTTTTAAAGAAGACCTACATGTAAATTTCTGAGTTTTGAAATAAATATGTAAGAGGGCTTGTGATTTATGGAGAACAAAGAAAAAGCAATTACTAACACCCAAATTCATAAAAAATAAAGAAGACTTTAATTGCATTATAAATCGAAAATTTGTATGAAAATGACACTTTATAGAATTCTATAAACCTATTTTATTTTTTATGAAGAAGGCCCTAAGTGTATAAGGCAGTGATAAAAAGTTGTACGGCATTAAATGATGCTGATACGTACCTACATACATATGTAATATATGTGAAAACTTCAATGTCGATGAGGGTCACCTAAAGCTTGTCCGATCATTCCAAAATTTTGCACATATGATTTTTTTAGCTATTCAAATAAAATTAGAGATTGGGAGCTAAATATTTTTTACTTTAAAAAATAAGGGCCACCCTAATACGTATAGTATATATTTTACCAAATATTTGCTTACAAAATCACAATTATTGGAAATTATCGCTCAAATTTTCCAATGAATTTGAAACGAAAGGTCAAAGCAAAAGAGAAACAAAGAAAAAGTGATACCTGCGCATACTTTTTTCACAAAATTGTCTGCTCCATTTTTTGCTCCATTTTGCCCAGAAATGAAATTGGAATAAATAGAGTAGGCATTNATTTTTTGCTCCATTTTGCCCAGAAATGAAATTGGAATAAATAGAGTAGGCATTACTGTAACGCTGGTATGCCGAAATTGCCAAAATTACAACAACAACCCCCTAAGTGACAACATCTTATTGTTATTTCACCATAGGTATATTTAACTGTAATTTTTAAATAATTTTTTGAATTACTCATATCTTTCAAATTTCAAAGTTCTTTTAATATCCTGACGTCAGATTAAAAGCCTGGGTG
>NW_016229368.1:0-1273 GCF_001687245.7 Rhagoletis zephyria | reverse complement strand
GGGTGTTTTCATATGTATAAAATATTTCCACTCATGTGTGCATTCGCCAAGGCCAAGTTAAAAGTACATTTCCTCGTTGATACTGCAAAACGCTTTATGGCTATTAGTATCCTTGACACTTAGATGGTCGCTTTCTTGCACCGGAATGCATCTGCAAATCGTTACACCCTAATAAACGAATGACAAAACTTTCTACCTTTGGCTGATGAAGATGAACGATTGCCAGAAGCGATCAGATACAGATAATAGCTCAATTAAGCCCCAGAGGTAATAAGTGACATAGAACGTTTTGCAGTATCACCGATGATTTGCTGATTTTTNCTTGACACTTAGATGGTCGCTTTCTTGCACCGGAATGCATCTGCAAATCGTTACACCCTAATAAACGAATGACAAAACTTTCTACCTTTGGCTGATGAAGATGACCGATTGCCAGAAGCGATCAGATACAGATAATAGCTCAATTAAGCCCCAGAGGTAATAAGTGACATAGAACGTTTTGCAGTATCACCGATGATTTGCTGATTTTTTTCGAAACTCAGCAGATAGCAATGGGTCTCACAAAAAGTAAGCTTCAGCTCTGACTCAATTTTTGCACTTTAGAAGTCAGCTCAAGCTCAAGAAACCGCTATTCCCAGTTGCGGTGTATAGCCATACATACATATGTGTGTATGTTGTAATACTTCTAATGACAATTGCACTCGCGGTTTGGTACTGAAATGATGCAACCTTTTACATAAAAGATTACATTTTTGTAAGCACATATTCCCATTGACTTTTGTTGCTTAGTTTCATCGTTTCAATGCGACAAAGGTGCTTGCTACGGATGTAATGGTAAAATTGAGGCTAAAAATCACTAACAAAAATTGTTTTTAAAGCAAAATGAAAGTGAAAATATTTTGTGTGTTAATTTCTATTTTCAATTTAAATATTTGCGCATGCTTGTGCTAATTTAGTGGTTTTATATACAAATAGTTATTCTGTTAAATTTA
Source organism: Rhagoletis zephyria (assembly GCF_001687245.7). NCBI lineage: Eukaryota > Metazoa > Arthropoda > Insecta > Diptera > Tephritidae > Rhagoletis > Rhagoletis zephyria. Next base: position 281 of record NW_016229368.1, on the reverse strand, counting down.
CTAAATCTTAATTAACTTTTCATGCAAGTCATTTGCTAGCTATCTGTGGTTTTGATTGTCTGAACTTTTTTCATACTGGTTTTTATACCATAAGTACTTAATTAAAACAAAAAACTATAATTACATTCAACCCACATTGAATTTTACACTAACTAATTAATATAAATAAAAAAGCATGTACTTAGTGGGAACTTAGCTCAACTTCAGCATGCATGCATGTTAGGGTGGTCCGTAAAACTTCAACATCGAAATTTTACCTATGTTTTACACACAAAATGAAC
>NW_016229367.1:0-1273 GCF_001687245.7 Rhagoletis zephyria | reverse complement strand
CAAAAAGTGTTAAACCATGTTACAGTTTTGCTCGTCACTGTATGTACTTTCCTCATTTTAAGGTGTTGATTTAGCATATATATTTAATGGTTATGTATACCACACGGAATTTGATAGGATGGACGCTTTGTCGAAAGGTTCACTTCAAAGTACTGGCGATAATATCCTAAGCTTAGCCAAAGCCATTGGCAATGCACCGGAAATGCGGAATATAACGGTAAGAAACCCCGACTAGTAACACTGCTCAGTTAAAGCTCTAAAACTAAGCCTTATGCCGGGTTTCCACTGGGCATTGAAATGGCAAAATAGTAGAGAAGTGTATGGATTTTAAATGCATATTGTCATTTGAGAATCGGCTTAATGCCTAGGTATTATTATTAACGTGATGACTCGAGTGTTATTAATGCCCAAATTTATCATTAAAATTGTTACTATTTCAATTGCCAGTGGGAATCCGGCATCAGAATAGTTCTTACTTGTTTACGGGGCCATTACCATAGTAAAAAGTATTTCATAAGACAAATGAAAGACAGATGGCAAGATAGTTTTAAAGCACGGATGGGCACTGCCTTGTCCGTGGGCAAAGCTCTTTTAAGCTTTCTATACATTTTTTAAAAGCGCGAGTAGAGTAAAAGCTCGCTCTGCCCAACGCTGTTTTAAAGACCTTTGTTATTCTAGCACAAAAGCCTTAAAAAAAGCCCTCTCATTCAACACTCCTGGTGAAAAGCTCTTTTGCCAGAAAACAGTTTACATTTTCTAAATAAATATTCTAAATATAAAGATATACTGCCTTATTCTGAGTTTCGTCCGCACAAAATTTCATCCGAAAATTTTTATTCCGCCCATATTAAATATTGGAAATCAAAAAAAAAAGTGAACCGGTTCGGGGAAAATGAAATTCATTATAAGGCTGATAGACAAATGTATTCATAAATGCTCAGAATGAAAAGTGAACTCGATTAAGCGGTGATTAACTGGAAGCAGATTATTGGTTTACGCTTATGATTTCGCCGAAGTCCCATCCACTATTTGAATGTACAGATATAACAGGGTGATGTTGGTGACTTCGCTGGTATCATACTGAGTAGGGATGCACAACATGTCATGGCCATGGCCGTCGATAGTTTCGATAGTCGATAGTCACAACCATCGATAGCATCGATGCTATCGAAAATGATCAAAAAAGTCCAAAAATTCAACATAACAACTTTTATTGAAAATGAAATCAGAATTGCTAAAATATGTCTATATTTTTGTTAAGGAACAAAAGTTT
>NW_016229366.1:0-1273 GCF_001687245.7 Rhagoletis zephyria | reverse complement strand
TCCTATTTTCTTTTGTCTCGCGTTCTTTTGCATAGTTTGGAGTTTGACAGCTGAACTACGCTATTTAATTTGCATTTGCAACCAAAGTCAGAAGCATGATTTAGAAGGTGTTTTTATTTAACAAATTGTGATAAATTGGTTAATATTACAGCTATAAAGAAAGTTATAACTCATTGAGTAAAGTGTAAAGTGAAGGAGAATATAAAAATATATTACTGAAGTAGCTGCTTTAAGGAGAATAGGAGTGATAAATTTACGCTAATTTCTGAATTTTACAAAAAAGGGCATATTTCTAACCCAATTTGTAAATAAATAGTGACCAAAAATTACAAAAAAGGGTGTTAAAATAAAATTTTTTTTTGATCAGGTCACCCCTTTGGACGCAATACCTCGAAATAGATCGGCAACGTACTAAACCGTACCCGGTACGTCTTCAGTAGCGATATTGAGAAGACGTACAGACAAATTCTCGTGGAAGCCAACCAGACGAAGTATCAGAGATTCGTCTTCCGTACATGTGCAAACGAACCAATCGATCACAAATATTTGCATAATTGCAAATTTACTTTATAAACAAAAAATTCCGCTATAGATTCAGAGGTCATAACGCAATTTATGTCCACATTGGTATAAGCAAATTTATTCTGAAAAATCGTCGTTTTGATTAATTAAAAAAATTACTTAAAGAGTAGGAAAAGTAAAGGCCGCCGAAGGCCGTTATAAAACCACTTGCATATTATTCTTTACACCTTCGCAAATGCAGAGGGTAAGTTTACATTTTAGTGACGGTATATCAAATCTCAAAATTCAAAAGTAATTATTGGGTAGGTTCAGAAGGTGGAGAAGTTGAGCGCAACCGTTGCTAAAGAAATCAATGATCGTAATGCGTCTTCTGACGGCTACATACACATTTTTATATACAAGACATTTTTATAAAACACCCAGTAACCAAAATAGACATCACTGGGGCGGCAGCCCCATGTTTACAACACAGAAAGGGAATTATAGTTTCCCCATCCTTTCCCAAGGTTACATCACTTTCGTCACAAAGAAAGGAGAATTATTCATAGTAAGGGTTATAATCCCTAAGCGCGGCCGAAGGCCACCTACGCAAAAAGGAATTCTACGCAAAAATACTGTGGACGCAAGTAAAAATTTAGATTTTTGGCCATTTTTCTAAGGGCCCGTAGGGAACCATAGGGGGCCTAGGTGGTCGGGGGTAGCATTTTTGTCAATGGCAGTTCATGCCCTCTCCAAAAAGGTCAGTTGGAGG
>NW_016229365.1:0-1273 GCF_001687245.7 Rhagoletis zephyria | reverse complement strand
ATTCTAAATCTGGATAGCGGATCGCAATACTGTCAATAAATATTGAAGGTGAAGCATTTTTAAAACGCGACCCATATATATTTCGTCAGTGCATCTTGCGCTCTCATAAAGCGAACACATGCCTTTGCCATGGTATGTCTTCGCTTTCGGCGCTTAAAACCTTTCATAACAAATTGAATGTATTTAGATTACCATGGGAAATTTTAAAATAATTATGAAATGCGTTATCTATAAATTATCCATACAAATTAAAATATTTTCTTGTGCATTAATATGGATATAATGATAAATACTGACCGTGTGACTGGGCCCTAGAGTTCAGGTTAAAATATATATATAACCTATGGGTTGTTCTTGGGCCGCATACTTTCTCCCTACACGCCCATGCCCTTGCCTCGCAGTTGTTTGCATGCAAGCACAAGGAGTACTCAATATGTTTGACTTATGGTAAAATGTGGGAGTCAGCCTAAGAATTTACACTTCCTTGAAAAGATCCAACTGGGGCATGGTGGAGAAAACCCGTCAATCAAAAGCTCTGAAAATCTGCTTACTCACATTCGAACAACAATCGCCGCGCACTGTACAGGAGCTTTCCCTACAACCTCGAATTAGTTTGTCAGTACATATCTTGGCTAAATTGTGTTGGTAAATATAACTAATGTATTTTACTCCAGGTGTCAAATTCCACGGGAGTTCCTGGTAATGAGACATCTGACCATTTGGGTAGAGAAGGCTAATACCAAGCATTCCTGGGTCCGCAATAAGTTAAAAATAGGTAAAAATTTCACCCAACAATGCATTTGGCCGGTTTCAGGTGTACATCACTTATGATGCTCTCAATCTCAAAAGATCTAAAGTTGAAAAATTGGCAAAGGAATTACCGCCAGTTGACACGTGAAAATAACGCGCTATACTTTAGAATCCAGAATTTTAATATTATTACTATGTACGTAAATAAATGTTAAGCTGTCACAGAGAATACTTGTTTGTGGATTACTTATGTAATTATGTATATGCTTACGAACATACGTATCATCATACATTCTTAATTTTAATACACAAAATCCATTTCCTAAGACTCTGCGAGAGGAAAATGACGCTGCGAGCAAATTTGCAACGTTTTCAAGTTCATAAGCTGCTNTTACTATGTACGTAAATAAATGTTAAGCTGTCACAGAGAATACTTGTTTGTGGATTACTTATGTAATTATGTATATGCTTACGAACATACGTATCATCATACATTCTTAATTTTAATACACAAAATCCATTT
>NW_016229364.1:0-1273 GCF_001687245.7 Rhagoletis zephyria | reverse complement strand
TAAATACTAAAAATTGGCAGATTTATATAAAGTTGATGCGAAAAATGCCAAGTGGCAATTAAATTGCTGTCACAAATTTCATATCTGCAAGTTCTCAAGGGCTAGCCAAATTTACTGTTACAGTTCAGTGGGAAGTCCTTAGCCTACATTAATAACAATTCAAAGCACAACTTACAAAATGACTCTCTAAATTTATTATGGTGTTTGGTTAGGTGCTTGATATTTAGGGAATGATTTTTTGGGAGAAGTGTGATAAGGTCAAATGGTTTTCTCAATCTAGAATCTTTGTAGATGTAGAATTAAAAAGCATGAAATTCGCGGAATTATTGGAATATATGACACCATCCGAATTAAGTCACAAAAAGTCTGACTTTAACAAATACCCTATTGGCCAAAGTACGGAAATGGTATTATTTGTTGTTCATCGAATGCTTGCATCTTGAGTAAGAGATTTAAAAATTTTCCCAAAGTGGCGAAATTAGCAGAACACTCGCAAACATAACCAGTTCGTATAATAATAGACGGCTTTTTAGCGGAATAACGAAATTGAAAATGCTTAACATGGCTGCAAAGAGAAAAAAGCACCTAACTAAATAGAACAAAACTAATAAGCTATCTGTACGGTTTTTTGTTAAAAAGATATTTATCTTGCTTCCAGAGGGCAAATCTTTTTAATAAAACCAAAACGAAAAATTTTTTAGTTTTTATAAGGTTTTGTAATTAAATGCTAAAAATAGAAATTCAAAAAAAAAAGTCCACACCGAGCTGTCCGCGATCCCGTGGCCTTCTGGGTGGCAGTTCACAGCTCTACCTATACGGCTACGGTGGTCGCCTTACCAACAGTAGCCTATTGATTAATGATTGATTAACCTTCCAATGAATTCAAGAATACATCACTTACAATTAGGAAGTAATTTTCAATGAAATACGTATAAGCACTATTGCATAGGTTTGTTAAATATTTCCAGTGAGCACTAGCAGCGAGAGCGTAAACACAAAAGTGGGATAAAAAATATAAATATGTATATACATACTTATATAAAATGAAATAAAAAAGTAAAAAAAAAATTGGGAAAAATATAAAATATAAAAAAATAACAAACAAGATCCGTTCCAGGGGATCTGAAGCCACGACCAACAAGTCGGCAGTCGAACTCGCATCTGCATCCGTTAGGCTATAACATCTGTTGAAACAAAAAATCGAAAAAATGCAATCTTCAATTCATTTAGGGAGTTCACAAGTCGTGCTATTTGTCATATTTGCTCTTTTATA